>NW_024884475.1:10100548-10253317 GCF_019232065.1 Centrocercus urophasianus | reverse complement strand
TGTGTTAAATTACTGAATTGGAATAGTTTTTACTAATTTTCCTAGTGCTGACATCAAACTTTACTGCCATGCACCTCTCTAAATTGCTCTTGGAGACCTTTAGAAATTAAAATCTATATTTGCAACATCCATTTCTCTAGAACAAATGTTATTTCAAATGAGAAGACACTCTGCAATTAATGGCTTAGTGATTTCATCCTTGAGTTCCTTTAGAACATTTGGATGAACACCATCTGGTTTGGGCAGATGACTGGTGTTGATTTGTGTTTTATGTCTTTTGCTGATACTTTAATATGAGCCATATCTTAATGCAGCCACAGCAAAGAAGAGCTCTGATGTGGGAACCTTTCAAAGTTGCTCCAGAGTGAGCGAAGACGCAAAGCATGAGCTTGGCTTTATTGCTGTGACCTCATCTCTGGATGCTCTTTTCTCACCTTGCTCTTGCACTGACTCCACAGATTTCTGTGGCAGGCTCCACAACTTTTTGTAGGTTGTCGAAAAATTTACGGCTACAATGGAAACTTTTTCAAGCTGTTTTTCAAAGTTTTATTTTGACTCATTTCATTACAGTTTTATCTGTCTTAGGATTTTCTTCCCATTATCTTTAGCTGGATAAAAATTCATCTTGTTAGTCTTGTTAGTTTTCTTTTTCAAGTCGCTGTTTTCTTTAATCATGCCTTTTTTTTTTTTTTCTCCTTTCTTTGGCCTACTTCAGTTAGTTGTGGACTTGTGACCTTCGGTATCTTCAAAAAGGCATTTCATATATTTTAGCTGTACTTCCGTTTCTTTCAGTTTTTTGCTTTTAACTGAGATTTCTCATTTTTGTGCAAGAATCTGGTTGAATCCACTCCCATTGTAGATATTTTGGCTTCTCTGCTTATGCACAGATGTTGCATCTACGTCGGCAGTGATTGCTATTATCGAGTGACTCACTGACATCCCTGCTGAGACACTGAAGAGTTGCTTCCTCTTGAAGATTCCTGGCTAGCTGCTCATGAAGCAGTGAAAATTTAGTCTTGACGTTGTGCTGCAATGCAACGTTTAAGTAATCTGTATGGGGTCATTGAAATTTCTCATTGCTGGTGTGTTTCCTGATCTTTCAGCCTGGAGTTCACAAAATGAATCGCAGTCATTGCTCCCAGCTTGTTGGTGGTATGCTGAATAATAGATGCTGCACTTCCAGCCCTGAGTGGGACAGAAGTTTGAGTCCACAGGGATTGTGTGCTACTTCATACATTTAATGTATTTATCTGAATTAACCTTAAGCTTTTCCTGATGGATAGCACCTTTGCTAGCCACTGTGTTTTTTTTGTTTTTTTGTTTTTTTGTTTTTTTTTTTGTTTTTTTTTTTTTTCCCCTTGGTATTTAAGCAATCTACTCATTTCTTAGAAATTTAGCATTTATTTAGAAAGACATTCACTTTATCCTCTAGTTTTATTTGTGTATTTTCCGTGCTTGCTTTAATAATACTTTCTTTTATCTGATTGCTTTTAATCTTCTATTATTTCAGAATTGCCAATGCTTGTCTTTTGCCTAAGAGTTTGGTGTATGGGTCCTTCACAAAAAAATAAAAATAAAATGCGTAATCCCAAAATTCCTTCTGTGCCTTTCAGCATTCTTATAAGCTTTCTTAATTTAGTCTCTCATTATATGGCTATCAACATTACTGACCTCAAACCTGTTGGTAAGTAGAATGCTGAGAGCAAGAAATATGCATTTTTTTTTTTTTTCTCTTGGGAGAAAAAAAATAGTGGTACTAAATTATTTTATGGCTGTGAATTTTAATACTGGAGGTGTCAAAAATAAAGCAGCTAAATTCTTTTAAGGGAAGAGGGTCCTCAAGAAAAAAGCGTTCCTGCCTTTATCCTTTACTCCAACTTCTCTGGGAAAATTCTCGCAAAGAGCGAGGAAGCCTTTGTAAAAATCCTTGGCCATGTGTTTCCTGTACATTTGTCATCTGGCCTTTTTTCTTTTTTTCTTTTTTCTTTTTTTCTTTGAGTTATATGTATTTGGTATAAAAGCAAGATGAAGCTAAGCAGAATTCAGAGGCTTTGTCTTTCTTAGTGCAAATGAACATAGTGCACATGAATAAAACAAACTTTGCATGTCTGCAGCAGCTTCCCACACTCATTCTATGTAGCAGCTAACACTTTCATTTGGTGTTTCAATTAATGCTATATGCATGGGCGTGAATTTGCATCATTTAAAACCAATCTGCTGCTCAGAGCCTCACACGTTACCCCCAGAATATTATTTTTCTTGGTTTTTACAGCTAGAAACAGCTTCGTCATCTGGATTGCAGTTTATCTCACTGCCATTTGTGCTTGTAACAGATTCTCTGTCATCTTCCTTTCTGTGCAGCTGTCTGTCTATGATTTGTGCAGCAGTGTCTGGTGGTCCTTTTCTTTCCATCTGTGCTGCTTCTGCCTGCTTCTTTAGAGAAAGGCAGTTCTCATAATCCTTTATCTGAGAGGAGACCTCTCCCCGTTTCCCCCTGACTCCTTCTTCAATGTATTTAAGTACATAAGGAGAAATATTAATAGCAAGAGATGAACATTTCTAAGGCGTCTGGTGATTCCTAGGTGGGGAATTTTTGGTGAAATTTCTGAGAAATTTCTTAAGGCTTCCATGCATTTGCAAACATGATTTTTGTATTTTTAAGACAAGTGCTTTTTTTTTTCTTTTTTTTTTTCCTTTTATTGTTTTGTTTTCTATTAGTTGAGCACTATTTTTAATACAAAGGTCAGGTCAAATACAAACAGAACAGAAAGAAACGAACAAACAAACAAAAAAAAAGGAACAATTTTCTCGCTAAGAATTCAGTGTAGGGACAGAGCTTTGTATCAGACCAGTCAGGGGAGAAGTAAACCAACAAACAGTGTCCCCCCCATCTCTGTGTACCTGATGTGAGGAAGAGGGAGTTATTGAGGTGAAAACCGTTGAAGAAAGCAAGCAAAATGAGTTTCTGGAACACTATTTAACAGTTTTTCTTTGCAGAGAATGTTAATATATGATATAGAAATAAACACTGTGTGCCAGCTAAACCCCACATTAAGGCTTATGTAATTGTTAGCTTGCATGGCCATTCAGCTGTGTGCATGTAGATGTGTATGGTTGCATGAACAGTTTGCTTGTAAGTATGAAGTGCTGTGTAGGCAAGGACTGATTGCCCTTCCGTTGGGATTTTGCACTGTTCCACATAATCAAGGCCAAAGCATGATCTAAGTGCCAAGGAGTGCTTTTAAATTAGTGTTGACTACCAGTGTCAGCAGTTTAGGATGGGGCTTCAAGATGTGCCAGGTATGTAGAGAAATGGACTTGTCTGCCACAAAGTGGAAATCTGTTCTGTCATTCAGAGGTAGAGCTGTAATCACTTCAAGCTGTGATCAGATTCCATAACCAGGCGAGGTATAGGCCAGGCTTCACTTCCGTTCCAAGGCTGGAGCTAAGCACTGAGTTTAATACGGAGAATATTCTGAGTGACCGAAATGGAGAGTAGTGCAGAAACTTTGAAATAATTATCTTTAGTTGCTAGTTTTCCAAAAAGGAGTGGACTAACCCTGTTGCATATACTGCAATTGCCAGATACCCCTGTTAAAGTTTTTGTAGTAATAACAATGTGATATTCTGTGTGCTTGTATGCATGCATTTTTGTTTTTACAGACATATTTCATTCGAAAAAATTCATTGTACTCTCAAAGGGAGGAAATACTGAGTATTGAAGAGCTATATGCTCTAATGGAAAAAAGGCATGAGAAGAAGCCATGGCTATGAAATGTAGCAAGACAAATTCAAATTAGAAATTGGGCATGCATTTTTAATTGGAAGCATAATTGTGTTATAACCAACCAAAGTCAGTGATAGATTCCTCTTGTTGTGAGTGGATGGGTTTCAGTAAGATGGGCATTGGCAAGACAGAAGTTAGTGTGCTCTTGTATGGCTGTTCTCTAATGGAGTACTCTGGCTGGTTTTGTGCAGCAGGTCAGGCCAGATGAACTCAGGAATCTTCCCAAATTAAAACTAACTGCTAACGTGATTGCTCATTTGGCCCTTTTCACAGGTACCCCCAGGAAGAGTTTTCTCATTATATTTTCTTCTGTACCCTGAGGTTGGGAGAGGGTGTATGTCCCTGTATTTGTCATTAATCTGTGGCTTTTCTAACACCTAGAAGCTTGGGGTAGAAAACTGGATGACACACATGAGAAATTTCTAGTGCTCACGCTTAAGGAAGCATCCTTCTCCTACTCTGGCTGCCCCATCAGTCTTAATGTCAGAAGGAAGAAGCAGCATGTCAGCAAAGTCAGGACGGGGAGTGCTATGGAAGCTCAACAGTGCCAGCTTTAGAGGAGATGGTACTGCCTGTTCTCATGTGCTAGCAAACTCCAAAGCAGTGAGAATTAGTATCCTGCATTCTGTTTGCGAGTCTTTGGGGATGGATGGGAATTAAGGTTTGTACAGGCATCTTTAAGTCTCTTTTTTGTTCCTCACTCACTGTTCTTCTTGACAGTATATTGGCAGCCAGAGACTGCTGGCATCCCCTGGAGGAGGAGGAGGAATCCTCCCTGGAGATTACACAGACTCAATCACCTTCCAGCAGTTGAAGGATCTCTGCTGCCCAAAGCTGCTGTCACCATCCATCACCTTCATCCCAATAATTTGCTTTTGAGTTGCATTTCCTTATAGCTAAAGCAAAATGTCGTGGCTGCTATATGTGTATAACAGTGTGTAAGATTTTATACATACATAGTACTCTGGGAGAATACGTAATGTTTAGGATCTGTGTTTCTCTTTCTTTTCTTGGTAGTATATAGACTGCGCAGGAAGTAGAAATTTTAAGTAGGTTTGGAATTTTCCCATGAAGTCATCAGTCACCTAGTTACTGTACATAAATGTGTTCCTAAATTGAACAGGTTTCAGATTTCTGGTGAAATTCCTCTTTGCCTGTGTCAGAAAAAGCCCCACAAACTACAGACAGTTGGAGCTAAACAGAAATAATCATTCTGTGGAACTGCCTTTACTGCGTGTGGCAAATGAACCACAGTTACTGAACTGCTTTTTTTTTTTTTTTTTTTTTTTTGGTGCATTTTCATGAAGACTGTACATAATACTAAGGATGCTATAAATTTTAAATTGCCCATTTGCTGCTTTTCTTACTGTCAAAGAGTAATTTGTGCTTGGGGGACTTATTAGTAGGGCCTTGAATCCATTTGTTCTGCCCAGCAGAAACTATTTAAAATATTTAGCAGTGCTGCTAGAGACGAAAAGGAAAGCAAGGAAAATAAAGATACTTAATTTTTAATGAATTCAATTTTTTAATTAACTCAATTTCCTTATTCTCTCATATAGTTTTCTTTTTTTTTTTTTTAAGGGAAAAGCTCTCAATGCATCAAATGACTGTGAGCCCTAGACATCCTTTTTTACCTTAAATGCTTAAATCATATATGTAGTTTCCAGATATATTGCTAATGGAAATGAGTAGAGGTCTCCAGAGGATGATTCAGAAGGTAGGAGTGCTGAGCTGACCACCGCAGCTGTCTTTCTGTGTCCACTGATTCCTGCAAGGTGAATGTTATGTATGTTAATCCTAAGAGTCTCATTGGGAAAGGAGGAGTCGATAGGTAATTGAGCTCCAATTCTGTTGTTTTGGAATCAGTGTTTATGACATAAGATAGATAGAAAGGAGGAAAATCAACCAACCAAAATGGAACAACTCCAGGGAAATAGAATGGTTGGTGTTCATCTAGTGGGCAAGAAGGAGTAAAAGAAGTGGGAATGATGTGATAGAAGAGTTACTCAGAGTGATAAAAACAGTAGCTGACCAAATTCATCAGGTTCCACAGTGCCTTTAGGGTGCTGTGTATGTCTGGTTCACTCCTATCCCCTAGCCCATGCAGAACATTTTTGTGGTGGGAAAAGGTTTGCTGATTATATATTCTGTCCTCAGAGGTCTCTCTAGTAGATGATGGTATTCACAGTGTAGTGCTTTTAGATGCAACAAGGATGTTATCATCACTGCTTCTGGCCTTGTTCAGTGAGATGCTAGATTTCCCCCTGGAAGAAGTATTCCAAAAAAAAAAAAAAAAAAAAAAGTCAATGCTGTCCTTTCTAACAAATTTCTGATGTCTGGGTAGAGACAATTGTTAAGGAAAGAAGCAGCTTGGTGTGCCATCCCCATCTGCGGATTGAGCAGATTGATAATACAAGTTTCTGAACTAATTTTAGAAGAAAGAGAATTAACATATAGGGAAATGACTAGGAAAGTAGAAAGCATAATGCACACTAACTCTTGCTGAATAACTGGATGTAATCAACAATTATCAAAAATTATGACCTGCCCCTGGAAAATTTAAACTTTCTTTTACACTTTCATGTCAGAAATAACAGGATTATAATCACATGTTGTTAGATTAATTACATATATTGCTGTGGAATATAACTTTATAGGCATACCAGTTTACTGGAATTGTGGTTAAATATGTATCTTTACCTGGATAAGGTATTATGACTATCAAAATTAACCATGTATAAGACAACGATATATATTTTATATTTTAGAGTGTGTTTTTAGTTTCTGACTATTTGGTGATTTCATTGTTCTCCTTATGGTGTAAAACTTCTTAACTTCAACTGAAAACGTTCAGTCCATTTGAAAAAATGTATTACCTGAGTGCTCACATTAAGTATTTTCTGTACTGTATGAAACAATGGAAGTTCTCGTTACCAAACCAGTTGTCACTGGAGTATTCACTTTTGCCATGCTTCATCATTCAAAACATATTTAGAGGAGGAATTTAGGAAATGTATTTTTCTTTTCAGATTGTAGTGCATAAAATAGTCTGAGTGGCATGCTGATAACCTTCAGGGCAAAGGGATTTCTTCTGAGCTTGAATAATGGAGATGTACATTCAAGGCTTTCCTGAAGCAAATTGGAAATCTTAAAAAGGGTAGAGGTGAGGTCTACCAGCTGGCAAGTTTGCTTTGCAGGTTGACTTCACTAAAATAGTATATTAGGCAAGCTATGACCTATAACCTTGCAGTTAAATCAGCTAAAGATGAATAATCACCTACTTTTAAATGTGTGTGTGTATATTTATATGGTTGTGCATATTGCAAGCATGTTCCTGAAGTTAATCATTTGGCTCTAACATCAGTGTCATTTCCCTGCTGCTGTTTGAACTTATATTCAAAGCAAAGAAGGGTACAGCTAATTTCTAGGGGATACGTTCCTAGATAGCCTATCCTGTTATTCAGTGTCTTTGTGTGGATATGTATGTTTATCTACGCATAGAGATTGAGACAGTTTTTAACTTCTCAGCTGCATCTTTCAATCAAAAGAAAACTAGAGTGATATAAGACCAATTACTGCCATTATTTCTAACTTCTCTATCTAGAAGATCATGGTTTTGCATCAGGGAACCATAGGGGCTTTTTGATGGGGAAAAATACAGTGTGGTTTCATCTTGACTCAATCCATTCATGTAAAAGCAATGAGTTTAAGTTCCAGGAAGAGGCAATATATACAGGCTTCGCAGTTGAGGACTTATAAAATGCAATACTTTTTTTTTTTTTTTTTTTTTTTTTTTTGCCTGACTAAAAGACTAAATTATATTTTCTTTATTCTTCTTTCTCTTTCTTGATTATTTTCTAATTAAAACCAAGGCAGAATGTGTTCTGGCATTTTGGAAAAGGTTGGAGGTATAGGCCAAAATCTCACTGATTGATGGAGTATGGAAAAAAGTAAAAAGTTATTGTAATAGTTATAATTTGAAAATAGATCATAGAATCATAGAATGGCCCAGTTTGGAAGGGACCTCAAGGATCATCAAGCTTCCGACACCTTCGCCACAGGCAGGGCTGCCAACTTCCATATCTAATACTAGACCATGCTGCTCAGGCCCCATCCAATCTGGCCTCGATCACCTCTAGGGACAAGGCGTCCGCAACCTCTCTGGACAGCCTGTTCCAGCACCTCACCACTTTCAGAGTAGAGAACTTCCCCTAATATCCAACCAAAATCTTCCCTTCAAAGCCATTTCCCTTTATCCTGCCATTATCTAACCTTTCAAAGAGTTGATTCCCCTTCTGTCTATAGGCTCCCTTTAGGTACTGGATGTCATCTCCAGACAACTGGAAGAAAAGGAGATTATCAGGAGTAGTCAGCACGGGTTCACCAGGGGGAGGTCGTGCTTGACCAACCTGGTAGCATTCTATGATGTTGTCTCTGGCTGGGTGGATGGGGGGAGAGCAGTGGATGTAGTCTACCTTGATTTCAGCAAGGCACTTGATACTGTCCCCCACAACATCCTTATAACAAAGCTGAGGAAGTGTGGGATAGATGAGTGGACAGTGAGGTGGGTTGAGAACTGGCTGACTGGCAGAGTGCAGAGGTTTCGTTGTTGGCGGTGCAGAGTCTGGCTGGAGACCTGTAACCAGTGGTGTCCCCCAGGGGTCTGTGCTGGGTCTGGTCTTGTTCAACATCTTCATCAATGACCTTGATGAGGGGATAGTGGCCACCCTCAGCAAGTTTGCTGATGATACGAAGCTGGGAGGATTGGCTGACATGCCTGAAGGCCGTGCTGCCATTCAGCAAGACCTGGACAGGCTGGAGAGCTGGGCAGAAAAAAACAGGATGAGGTTTAACAAAAGCAAGTGTAGAGTCTTGCATCTGGGGAAGAATAATTCCATGCAGCAGTACAGGATGGGGGATGAGCTGCTGGAGGGGAGCTCTGCGGAGAGGGACCTGGGTGTCCTGGTGGATGACAGGTTGGCCATGAGGCAGCAGTGTGCCCTTGTGGCCAAGAGGGCCAATGGCATCCTGGGGTGCATTAAAAAGAGCGTGGCCAGCAGGTCGAGGGAGGTGATCCTCCCCCTCTACTCTGCCCTGGTAAGGCCTCATCTGGAGCACTGCGTCCAGTTCTGGGCTCCCCAGTCAAAAAAAGACAAGGATCTCTTGGAAAGAGTCCAGCAGAGGGCCACAAAGATGGTGAAGGGCCTGAAGCATCTCTCCTAATGTGCACAAGAACTTCTTTACAGTGAGGTGACGGAGCACTGGAACAGGCTGCCCAGGGAGGTGGTGGAGTCTCCTTCTCTGCAGATGTTCAAGACCTGCCTGAATGCCTACCTGTGCGACCTGGTGTAGGGAACCTGCTTTGGCAGGGGGGTTGGACTTGATGATCTCTGAGGTCCCTTCCAACCCTTACAATTCTGTGATTCTGTGATACTGGAAGGCTGCAATAAGGTCACCCAGCTGCCTTATTTTCCCCAGAATGAACAAGCTCTGCTCCCTCTGCTTCATACAGTAAGGAAATGCTCAGTGCTTTTTTCCAAAAGCAGCAGACTATGTGAGGAAATTAGTGTAAACCTGATCCACTGGTCATTCCTTAAGAGCTGATTAGCCTTAGTTAAATTCCTCTGTCCTCTCTTTGCCAGCTGTAAACTCTGATCGGCAAGAATACATATCCAGTATCAAAAGTAATTGCACTTTTCATTGAGTATCCTACAGGTGGTTTTCTGATATACATCCTTTTATCCCTTTTGAGCTTTCCTGCTGTGAAAAACAGCTTTGCCTTCATGACAAATCCTATTTTCTTTTAGTTAGCATGCCTTTGATTAAGAGACCATTATCTATCTAACAAAAATTCATCCTAAATAGAGTTTGAATAACAAGCAGCAGCTGAACAAGGTTTCTGTTTCATCGTGTTAGAATATGCAGAGCATACCTTAGTAGTGCAAGCAGAGAACAGAATACATAAATACACTTTGAAGAGTAGTTAGAGTCAATTCTTTCATATGATAGTTGATTGAATATTCCCTGATTTCCCATGTTCTTATTATTGTTATGTAACTTAATTGTAAAATGAGAACTTATTTTATTTCTCCAAGATTTCAAATTCAAAGAAGAAAGTATATACTGTTGTAGATTATTTGAACTAATGACCCATTTCTTGCTAGAAGTTCCTTCCTATGTTAAGGTGATAGTATTGGAGACTCTGGGCTTATTTGTAGTGAGAACATCGGGTTCTGGTGGTGTCTAGAAGAGGCTCACCATTTCATATAGCGAAGTAGGGGACCTTTTTATGAATTATGAAGGGAATAGTCTTATGTTTAAGACTTGACCCCAGATCAGGGTGGCAGCTGGAGTTGTCCAATTGCATGCTATCTAGTGATACCTTGGCTGAACGTATTAGAGACAAGATTCCAATCTTTCAGAATGGATTCTAGAGGGAAACTTTAGCTCTGTTAATGAGAAATTGTCACAGGATAACTGTTACATAGCTGAATCATGGAATTGATGTAAACAGAGGAATAAGGTGGAAGGAAGGTGGTAAACCCAAGTGTCCTGTATACTAATGATTTTCTGTTCCCATTTAATGCCAGAACAGACTGCAGAATACTGAAGTTTCTCTTTATTGCTGTCTTTTCTCGAAAAAGGTGTGTTTGAAACTGTTGCCATTTTTTCCTTAGCCTGGGGGAGTTGGGAATCTGGACCTCGTACCAGATGAGAGAGACTTCTACATCCATGTCCCACACAGTACAACAAAGGCAGCACATATCAGAAGGCAGTCAGGCTAAAGGCGTTCACAAGAGTGTTTCGAACTGCCTGTGGTCCAGTAATGGTGGTGTAAGGAGAGATGGCATAGCATTAGGGTAGTTCAGGAAGTTGCCTGGTAGAAGATAAACACAGGTTCCTTCTGTTTGTGCGTGGTCTAGTCCCTGAAGGTTTATTAACTGTGATTTAAAATTACAGGAAGAGCTGAGTGACCTGTAAAAGCAAGAACATAAAATCACAGGCATGTTGCCTGCAAGTGACTTCTGGAGATTATGTAATGCATCCTCCCAGGATTTATGCATTTGGCAATCTTCCCATCAGCAGCTGTTTGAACTGCAAGGGGTTATTACCATTGTATCTGTGAGGCTAGCTTTTTAGATTATTCATATGCCTATCTTTTCTTATTATAGTACTTGTTCTTTTTCTTGCAATAAAGGGACCTTTATATCTGGGAGTTGTGAAGGGAATCAGGTGTTATGAGGTGTATTAATGTAACTAAGGCCCTTTGGATCTTTCCATTTTTCCACTGTGGTTGTTTACAGTATTGTTCCCAGTTGGATTTGGTGAGGGTTTTGGGGTTTTTTTTTTTTTTTTTTTTTTTTTTTTTTGGTGTGTGTTTGTATTTGATTTGGAAGGGATAATGGCAATATTTGACCAATATTGTTAGGTGAAGACAAGCTGGTTTTAGTCTGTGCATAAAAGAAATAGAAGTGCATACATGAAGTATTTATGTAGGAAATGTTATGGAAGTGGGAATCAAGCCTGTAGACTCAAAGGGCGCTTCAGGATTTATTGTGCATTATATATTTATCCCTTAATGTTATTTTGAAGATGAGTAATAGCTGAGAATTCCCTCTTGTACTATTTCCTAAATACCTTAAATATTTCCCCTCAGATACTGTAAGAAAAACCTAGTAAGAAAATCTACTGTATGAAAAAACTGGTATTGGAAAATCATAGTGCTGGGAAGTGAAGATCTTATTTTATCTGCAAAACCAGTTCAGGAAAGGTTTCCCCACTTGACCCTGTCCATAGGGACCATCTCTGGCAGAGGGAAGCTGTGTGCTCTGTTGCTGCTGCCCATTGAACAACTGACATCTTGCCTGAGATTGCCAACAAAGCTGTCAATTAGTACTAATTGTGTTGGTAGATTCTGTGAATCTAATTACTTTCTCAAGCCATTCATATGACTTTCTTTTGGCCTTGCTTGTTGATTTAATGTTATCCGCAGTCTGGGAAAAGACATTTATGCTTACATTGCATTTGTGCCAAATTAGGTGGTTTAATGCTTCTAACTTGTTGAAAACGGATGCTTGTGGCTTAGGAGTATGTGGAGGGAAATAAACATTAAAAGTATATAGGAATAATAATTTGCTTGTTTTTTTATTATTTTGATTTGTGGACTCTCACACATATATAATACTTGCAGGTGTTAATAAGCCCATCTGCTCTCTCAGCATTTGCCCACCAACTCACGTAAGTAGGTAGTATAATAAGCCACTGTAGATACAAGATATATTTGAATGTGTGAGTGTTTTGATGTTTTGCTTTAATTTCCATTATCAAAGGATATATCTTGGGCAGTGTAATAGTGTCTATATTTCTGTACATACTCAATTAGGAACCAGGGCAGAGAATTTTCAGGATACAACGTGAAATCTTGGGGGGTGGAAGGGGGCGTGTAGCGGAAGCAAACTGTTAGTCTCCTGTTTCTTAATATAGTACAAGATTTGACTTGGTTATTGGAGGAATTACTACTTTGACAGGAGTGCTCAGTTGAGTGCTCTGACATATTGCTATTCACTAACATTCATTTGAATCTAATGTGCAAAGTATAATAATTTTTCAAATAAATGTTTTAAAGCTCCAGGATTTTCCCACACAGAATGCCTGAAAGAAACCCCGGCTTGTCATCTATTTCCTTCTTCATCCTGCTGTAGGAGAGGAGATTATTTCTAACTCCTTCTTTCAGTGATATAGTTTGTATAAATGTACCTGTTGACCCAGGCCATACTGTGACCTTTGGTACATAACGTTGCAAGTCTAGGAACTCTTCATGGCATTTCATAAGCAGAATAAAATGTTTCCCACATTTTATTTGGCCATACAGTGTTAGATGGAAAGAAAAATGTGGTTTTAATTTAGGAAGTTGTGAACTTTTGTGCTCCATACATCAACTTGTTATGTATTGAGAACTTGATATATTCTGGCTTTCTTTGTGGAACCTAGTATAAAATTCTCCTTCTGTACTAAGTTGGTATAGTAAGTGGCAAAAAGCTTGTTTATTAAGTTGATCTTTGAGGAAGGGTATCATAGAATTCTAAGTATTCACCTGAGCTTGATTTACCCATAACTTAAAAACAAATCAAGAACTAGGAGGCGTATGAAGTTTTTTCTTTGAAGGGTTTTCTGGAGGAACTGAAAGTTCCTGTTCATTCTTTTAAAATAGTGATGAATTTAAGATGCAGATTGTGAGCATCCTTTCTTACTTTTAAAGCCATGGGCTTGATATGGAGTCATAGGAATCAATGTTTCAGGACTGAGAGGACATTCACAGTATAGGCTTGATTTCTTCAGAGACCTGTCTCCTCAATCACCAGTTTCAAGAACCTTAAAAAATTCTGTGGTTTTGCCATAGTCTCAGCAACTCTTCCATACTTTGTATTTATTTATTTATTTATTTAGAAATGAGTCAACTGGGGAAAAATTCATTGTGGGTTGTTTGTTTTTTTTTTTTTTTTTTCCCATTTATGAATACTTCTTTTGCTTATGAGGGCACAAGAGAGTTTCTTTGAGGAAATTTTTTGCTGAAATAAGGGAAGAAAATGAAATTCTGTTAGTTGCTGCTTAAGACTTTCAGATGAAGAACATACCTTTTAAAGCCTCTCTGGAAAATATAAAATATTTTGCTGTTAACTGAACTGCCTTTAAAGAATGTATATGAAAGACCTATACAATTATTTCATGCGTGTCTACTTGTATGTCTCTGGAGATTTTTCAGTTCATATCTGCATTTACAAAGTTATTTGGTTCTTTCATTCCTTTGGAAGAACTTCTAATTCCTGCTTAGATGGAGACAACACACACTGTAATCCAGAATTCCACTAACAGGTCTGTTTATTTTTCATTTGTTTAATTATAATAACATATGGAGATCTTTAGTAACTCCATATATATGTGTTCATCAAGCTTACTATGTCTTAATACAGTTAGTTCTTCCTTGTCAATTAATTTTCTGGTAGATTACAGTCCATCTTCTCTTTTTTTGGTGTAATACTTCCCAGAGATGAGATTTAAAGAAGGAAATGGAGAAAAGCTAGACTCAGACTTTGCTTTCTGTATGTCTTCCCTTTGGAGTATGAGAACAATTTCTTTAATTTAATGATGCAGTTGAAAGTAATGAAAAATTAGATGTTAATCATTACTGGGAACCTGTGTTCTGTCCTCATTAAGTAGCAAATTTTGTTCCATGCTCCCAATTTCCATACGAGAGAGTGCTGTTCTTGCAGAACAGGTAGACAGCATTGCAGGTGGACACCTAGCAACACTGAATTATAATGCAGATTTTCAGTGAGGTAGAGTTGTGTTACTGAGTGCGTGTTCTGTTACTTTTCATTGAAACCTTATATTCCACTCATCTTGATACAACATAAATGTCATAAATATGCAAAATGGCTTTAGTATATGCAATACTGGATTCCGAAATCAGAAAGCAGATTTCAAGAATGAAGCATAATCGAAGTCACTCTAGAAATAAGCATTGCTGAAATCCTTCTTGAATTACCAGGGAAATATATTATTATGAATAAATTATATTTGCATGCAAGAATGGAACGTGACCTTAATCTTTGGGATCAGACAGGACGCCCAGCAGCATTGTCAATCCTTTGCATTCAGAAGTCAGAAACAAGCTTGACTTAATCGATTATGAATTCTTTTTGTTTGCCCTCAGGCATTTTTGCCTTTAGGATTTGTATTTTAAAGAACAGAATATTTCTTTTATGGTGATTTTAAATAACAAAATAGAACAGCTGTGATTTTTACGTGATTGTGCATCTCCATGAAAAGGAAAGAGGTCCCTTAGAAGAAGTCAGAAAACAAAATAAAAGTCTTAAGTTTCATGATGATGCTCAGTCATGAGATTTCAGACTGTGTGAAGTAGAAGATGATTCCCCCAGTTAGACCTGTGGCTTGCACAGGACACCGTCTCTCTTTCTCTCTACAAAATCCTGCACTTGATGCAACTTAAGCATGTTGTGCCATGGTATAAGTATTTCCAATTCTGATGGGTTTGGCAGGACTACGGGAGGCACAGCTATGGGAAAGGAGTAATGGCATTTGGAGTCCAGCTACAATCCATGCTTCAGGTCTCTTGTCTTGCTGCCGTCTTCAATGCTGACCCCAGTCAGCTCTTCAGTGCTGATGTGTTCTGGTGGATGGCTGTCCCACTCGTGGGGACAGTAAATACACAAATGTTTCAAGCAGCAAGAGCAGCTTGTTGATTGTCACTGACCATTTCTCTGCAGAAATACAGCGTGAATACACTTACACAGTACACTTCCACTGTGCAAGAAATTCTAGCTTTTTAGATATGTGGGTATGTGGAGCTGCTTCTGAATTTGGTTTGGTTCACACTGTAGGAAGCAACTGCTTGACTGAATAACAATTCAGGATCCATTTGTTGCATCAGAAATTAAATCAGAAATTACCAGTACAGGGCACTTAAGAGCAGAGCAAATACCACAATGAGTTTATCTCTTTTCAAACTGCTTTTAGCTTGGAATAGCAATATCTAGGCTGATCTGTAGGAATGCAAGTGGACCTGTGTAACATCACAAATGCATGCGTTTTAAGCATGCAGGATATTAGACTGCAAGCAAGCAATTGGATTAATGCTGTTGGAGTACCTGTAAACTAAGTACAGTAGTAAAGTAATGTACAGCTAGGCTTTCACCTAGATAGACTGGGTCTAAATTTGGTTTCTGTCAATCTGATATACTAGGTTCAAGGCATTGCAGTTCCCCACAAACAGATTAATTTCATAGACATAAAATCCAGAACTCAACAAGAATGTAAGGGAGAATATTTTTAGATGCATTCCTATCTACACTATAATATTTTGTTTCTATGCTATGTTTATAAACATAGGTAATTCTAAATATTAAAAAATGTGAACAGTATAGGACATTATTTTTTACACACGTTCTTTAGCTGCTAATATTCTTTTAAAACAGCTTTAAAAACAATGCTTATTGTATACACGCAGGTTCTTTTCTCTTAATAGATCAAAAGTTAACCTCTGTATTAGAACAACAGGTATGTTAGATACCAAAGATGAAGCCTCCGAAGAAGATTTTCAGTTTTCCTTGCTTGTTATTGATCTTAAGCTATTATATTAGAATATTCTTGCTCCTGCAGACTGGATGAGAAGTGGCAGAAGTGTTAATTCACCAGCAGTGCTTCCTGCTTGGTTACATCTTTTGGGTGTTCATATTCAAAGAAGTATACTTATTCTGAATTTGTTAGCTCTGATTTTGTATTTGTTGTGAATGCTAAGCAGCTCTTCTTCCAAAACTGAAAGAAGTATGCAAAGTTGTGAACTCATACTAATAAATTCAATATTAAATATATATACTATCTACTTCGCAAAACTCAAACTGGAATAGACTATTGACAATGTCTTCTAAATCCACTTCTCATGCATCTTGAGAATTGTCTGTGTAATTTGTAGTGAAAGAGTATCTGCAGTTACCTAAATGCCATCATCTTGTTGCTTGTTTTGTATGCAGGAGAGGATGTGGGGAGATGGTGGCCTTATTTATTCTAAGATCAAATTATATGTTTTACTTTCCTTGTGTACATGGGTAAATGCATGTAACATTCACATAAAAAGCAAGTATGAAACCTTTTTCTAGTGTTTGACATGAGTTGGTTTAGTTATTGTAGGTCTTTCAGGTACTCTTCCAAACAAAGCCATTCTATGAATTTCACAAGCAAATTAATTTTTGAGCAGTTGCTTGTTCCATTCTGCCTTTTAAGGCTTAGTGAAGAAATGATGTATCTCCCAATTGTAGGAAACAGACAAATAGATCACACTAATCATTAGCAATTGCTAATATGTTTGTTTTTCCTTTGTTCTGGTGGAATGACTGTCTAATGCATGGGCTGGAATTGGGTACACTGCAAAACCAGAAAGGTTGTATTATTTTATGTAACCTCATGGACAAAAAATGTATATAGTTGGTTAGAGAAGGCTGGGAACGTTTCAAATCTCTCTCTGTAAGAGATGAGGATAGAAGGGTCATCAGGAACAGCAGGTTCTTGTTTGCATTGGGGGCATCCTCCTACTGTGGGCAGCTCTGCAGGCATGACAGAGCCAGTTCCAGCGAAGAAAGTGGGATGCTTTCATTCTCACTTTGTGTGAATTAATAATCCAGAGCATTGCATTTGAACTGGAGGCATTTTCTCCCAGTGGAGAAAGTGGGAAGGGTCAGCTTTAATATAGTGTCTCTGTCTTTGGTGCTGAGTTCATTCTGTAGCTCAGTCCTTTTGTTCTTTCCTGTAGGTGTTGGAGTGAATTATCTGTCCTATCAGAGCAGTCTGAAATGCATATACTTCCTTTAGGAAGACTGCAAAATTAAATTAAACTTTAAAGAAACCACAGAATCCCCTTTGAATATTTAACATAAACCTTCACTTTTTTCCTCTCCTTTCTCTTGGACTGACATTGGACAGAATTAAAATTGAAGAATGGAAACAAGGGGTTGTACGGCAGCTGTGAGCTAGAAGTTATTTTGGTTTGTGGCCAGTCATGGAAAAGGAAAACTTGCAGAAGTTCTACCTTACGTCTGTGGGCTCAGAGCCCACAGTTCTGAGGTGTAGAAGAAATTGCTGATTTGAAAAGGTAACGTGAAATGTATCTCAGAACATCGAGACGATGCTATAATGAATGTAAGTGAAATGAAAAGCAGTCTTGGACTTTAAAAAAAAAAAAAAAAATCTGGATGTTCTGGAGTGATTTTTTTGTTGTTGTTTTTCGAGTTGAATAAGACTTTAAAAATCTATAGCATATGGGAGCTGCAAATTCCCACCATGTGTTGCTGCTAAGTTTAAGAATGCATGGTTTGTGCAGCAACTTTCATTGTTTTGAAGTGTCCATGTGTGTGATTTAAGTGATTTAACTTCTTGCTTTGATTATGCTTTCCCTCCCCTAGCAGTGAATGAATGCTGCCAGCCTGCTGAGGGAGAGGTCACTGAAGCTGTTGCAGGTGTTGCAAGACATGGGGATCCAGAGCTAGAACTGAATCTGTGATGGCACTGATGCTGGGAGCCTAGAAGTTTCCAGTGTACCTTCCATGCCCAGCTCACTTTTAAGAGATGCTGTCAGCGATACTCAGCTGTGGTGGTGCTCAGTGCTGTAAAATGTCAGAGATGTTGCCTGGAGTTAAGTTCTGATGGTGTTGCATTAGATTTGATCATGGGAATATGCATTCTCATGGAAACAGTTCTGATATTAAAAATAATCGTTTTTGCACCACCCTGTAACTGGAGGACACACGGACACTTCTCAGTAATGACACAGTTTTATTTGCTTTCAGATTTTTTTGCTGTCTGCATTTATGCTCTTTCCCTGCCTTAATCCACCCTATATATTTTTTTTCTAATGTGGGACTAGATCAAGGCACAGTGGTTTTGCAAGAAATCTTATGCTTTTTTTTTTGGTATCTCAGTAACAAAGTGGATAAGGAAGTCAAATGACTTTTCCTGGCTTACAAACATTTACCGTCTGGGAGAAACAGTATGTCGGGTGTATCCAAACATTTACTGGAAGAATGATAACTGTGGTAGCTGCACAATATTTTATAACTGTTCAAAAGATAAAATCATTCTGGTTCTTCTTTGAACCTAAGGAAACAATTTAGTTAAGAAGAAAAGACATTTTTCTCGTGTATGTGAAGAAACCCACATGCACGTTGCAGTTATATTTTAATGCAATAATTTCGACAAGCTTAAGAGCTGAGATTGTTCTTGTATGACAGCTTTCCCTGAGGACACACACGGAGCAGAGCCACGTGGCCCAGACAAGGTGTAGCAGGTTCTTTGAGATCCTTATGCCTCACAGTGATGTTATCCATTTTTTCTCCTGTTTCTACCCACATGTGCTCTTCTAATGTAAAGTTGGTCTGTTTTTTTTTTAAGATTTTCCGTGTGTAAGATTAGTCAGATTGATTTTTCAGGTGTGAATACATAGCCGTGGCCTAGCTCCTTTCTTTGAAACCTCCTCAGTGTTCGAATCACTGGGATATCTTTGGAGTTTGCCATGTGCTATGCATATCTTGGTGGCTTGGCTAAACTAGTGGAAGATACACGTGGGTGATAAAATATTGTCAGCACTCCACGGGGATTACGACTAAGGCCTGTGGAGGTCCAGCTGTGATGAAGACCATTAGTAACAGATGACGTATAATATGCTAGAGCAAATGTGATAAAGAGTATCTTCCTGTAATTCAGAGCTTTAGCTTCCTGTTAACCAACAAATGAAGGCATTCCTACTCTGTTTTTACTTGTCTTTGTTGGTAATGATGGTTTTTTAGTCTTAGAAAAAAAGACACGTTTTCTCTTGGTTGTTTCTTTTGAAAGCTTCTTTTGTATGCTATGAATAATGATTTGTTTGGAATTTTCATTGAGCATTTTAAAAACTATTTAAAAAATATTAAAGGCTCTAAATAGACTGCACAGTCAGGCTGCTAAGTTAAGAGAGAGATCACAGAATTGTGCCTAGCCCTGAATTATGAGGACTGATCAGAGGAGAACAAACTGTACTATTTTTTCATGTTTTCTTTTTGTTTGTTTGTTTGTTTTTTTTTTTGTGTGTGTGTGTGTGTGTTCTGGGAGGCAGAACATAATCTACAGGTTTGAATTTAAGTCATGGATTTGGCTTTGCTGTAAAGCTGGTATCCTCACAGACTATTCAGATAGGTTTCTTAAGGCATCTTCAGAGAACTGCAGTGGCCAGTTTTGTGCATCAAGGAAACACAAGGCTTCAAGGTTAAACATGGTTCCAAGAAAGTGATTTTCGGGGCTGTGTGCACAGCTCTAATCAGTGCTTACTGTGGGGCAGTCCTATCTTTCTGGGCACTGTTGTTTCTGTTTATAATTGTTGTTGTTTGAGTACAGTTATGGTATCCATTAGAGCTGCTCAAAGCATGTTACCTTTGCTTCATGGTGTGCTTTTAACTTGCTGAAAATGGATATAAAAATCACATAAGCACCAGATTTACTATGAACAAATAATGCATAAAGTAGATAGAAGGTATTACTTCTGAAGCACCCTGCATAGATAGCCACACAGAAGGGAGAGATGTTGTTTCTGACCTTGGTAGGTAGTGCTGGAAGCCCTAAAATCCCATGGCATCTTAGCAAAATTTTTTTTTTTTTTTTTAAATGAAAACAAGAGTCATTCTTACTTTTCAGGAAGGAAGAAATTCCACATTCCAATGACCTGTGGAGGATAAGAGAGATGGGCAGGCAGAGTTTTTGTAGTTTGTTTACTTTGTAGTCTTTCTGGCCCTGAAAGTCAAACCCATGATCTTATTGTCCAGTCCACCACAGCTTGTTAGCTGGAAATGTATTTGGGGGGGAGGAGAAGAAAATATCTATATTCTAGAAGAACGGCATAATTTTCTTTTTAAGACTTCAAGCAATGCAGAGTCCCCTGGTAAAACATTTCAGTTTGACTTTCCCAGCTGTGAAAGTAATCAAAAGCTTCTTTCAAGGTTTAACTTGCTAATGAGATCCAGTGACTGGAAGTTAGTTATAGCATTGTCTGCATGATTAATTATTTCCATTCTGGTATCAAATAGCTTTAGTGTGTGAAAATACCTGTGCATGGTGATGAACTAAGTCCTTAACTTTTGTTTGATGATGTAAACATGTTGGGTTTCTGAAGGCTTTCATTATAAATCACAATTTCTAGGCTTGAGTGTCTCTTTCGGCCCTTCATTGAATGATTTCCAATATTTCCACGTTTCTTAAATTGTGGACACTATACTGGTATTCTGACAGATGTCTCACCAGTGATTAAAAAAAAAAAAGTGAAATTTCCATTTGCCTAATTGTAACCTGATTTTTTTTTTCCCCCCTGAAGACAGGCATGAATACTTTTCACATATAAATTCTTCTAGGCGCTTATCCTGTGGTTCTCTTTCTTGTTTCAGCTTCTCTTTTTTGCCTCAATTCCATTGAAGCACACTGAGTTCACAAATGGGTGGGCATGAGAGCAGTGACCAAATGATAGCTTTCAGACATCCAGCTCTAGGAGTATCTTTCTTTTTACCCATACTTCATGTAGGAAACATAAGCTCTTCTTTTAAAACTTTGGCAAGATTCTAGATTTCTTATGTCAAATTCTCCATTCTTAATTCCCTTTGTGTTACTGTTTGGTTCTATTTGGTTCAAGAGTGGTTAGGCATTGGAATAGGCTCCCCATGGAGGTGGTTGAGTCCTCATCCCCGGATGTGTTGAAGAGCTGTTTGGTTGTGGTGCTTGGAGATATGATTTAGCAGAGGGTTGTTAGAGTTAGGGTACTATGGTTAGGCTGTGGTTGGACTTGATCCTTGAGGTCCCTTCCAACCTGAGCAATTCTATGATTCACAGAACACACTTAACCTTAGTGGTGTTTAAGGCCAAGTTGAATGGGGCCCTGGACAGCCTCATCAGGGTGGCAGCTCTGCACATGGCAGGGCTGTTTGAACTAGATAGTTCATAAGGACCCTTCCAACTCAAGCTATTCTGTGGTTCTAGGATTTGATGAAATTTGTTAGATTCTCCTTGTAGCCAGCAACTCAGAATGCTTTTCAGATGTTGCATTTTCTTCACTAACCTTTGAGTCGCTCTCTCACTTAATCTTGTATTTTTGATAGAAATAACTTTAAATGAAAAATAAATCCCTCATGGCTCCACTAAATCCTGAGTTATTAGTATCAAGAATGTTTTGGGACCTGTGAGTATGCTACAGCCAACTGAAGTAGGCTCTGCTAATTTCAAATGATAATTTTTTCAATTGAGATGTCATGTAATACTAAGTCAAATGCCATGGAGAAATCAAGTATATTATTGCATACAATTGCTATTGTCAACCAGACCTGTTATCTCTTTACGAAAAGACAATAGGTTTGTTTTACAAGACCAACCTTTCATTGCATTAACTGACTGACATTAATTAGATTTTTAGCCTATAATTCTTTGTTGATGAAATTCCAAAGGACTCAATTGCTTTTCTGAATGCAGAATAACCATCCTAGAGGTCCGTGCCTTTCTCTTTTATCCCTATTTAAATATTGGATCTCCTTTGGCAATCCTTTATGTCTTTGGAATTTCCCCAGTTTTCAAAGGTTTGTTTAAAAATTGATATTAGCAATTCAGGGAAGCTCCTCAGCATGTTGTTTTAACACTCAGGGGTATATGTTATCCAGTCTGCTGATTTGAACATTGTTTAATTTTAGCAGATGTTACCTAATATCCTTCCTTATCGCATATGGCAAACTTCCTATTTCATCCACAACTTTGCATGAGATAAATGCAACCTCTTGCTTTACTCTGAATTTAGATCAGGAAAAGCTATCTGAGCATTTCATTGTACTTTACATCACCCTCCACAGCTATATTGCTCCTCTACTGCAGAACTCCTGCATCTTTTTTTCCCCACTCATATCATTATTCTCCTGCGTTTCTTTGTTCTTATATATCCATACACAGTCTTTTTTCCTATGTGCTCTAATTTCTCTTATGGTTTTATTTGCTAAATTCATGTCTAATTTTAAGAATGATATCTCAATGGCCTTTTTTGTGTGCATCTGGGTAATGATGACTTCTTGAGAATTTAGGAGGATGCTTGCAAAGATGCACATTTTGTTAATTTATACAACTTGAATTTCTTTGTTGTTTTTAAGTCTTTACACCAACAGATACTGTAACTTTTGAATAAAAATCTATCCTCTACAATTTTCAAATTTCCAGCAGAAAGATAGAATTGTGGGGTTTTTTTTTTTTTTTTTTTACATAGAAGTGTTTTGCACAAGATAAGCACAGTGAAGCTGTGATCAGAGTCATCATAGTCTGACACTGAGCATGGTTTTTAAGCAAAGTTCTAATGCTTCAAAATCTGACATGTTTCCCAAAGTATCTTCTATACATTTTAAGCTCTGAGCCCAGCGCTTTCTTCGTGTTACTAATATTCTTGCAGATCCCAGTGCATCCTCTGCTGCTCTGAGTGTTGTGGTAGAGATGACTTTATTATAAACGCAATTACAATTGTTCTTTATTGTTTCTTTTGACCCTTTGAATCATTTCCCCTGCTTGATTTCTTGGCTGCTGACAGATGGACTTTGTTTTCTTGCTGTCACTGAATGCGTGAAGACTGAATAACCTTGTACTTCAGCTGCATGTTCAGTGCTAACGTCCCTAATAAAAAATTAATTGATCAGCTAATTGATAGGCTAAGAACTTTAGTCTAAAGTGTTTGTGGGCACCGAAGAGATGGGGGGGTGGGGGGGGGTTAAATAGAAAAACTATTTATTCTAAATAACTCCGGAAAAAAAAAAAAGGCAACAATTTTGGGAAACAATGCCTATCTGCATGGTGTGGAAGCCTACAGATACAGTCAAAACAGTTTTGTATGTTATTCCTTGTTTTACTAGAAAGGAGCTTCTGATTTGTCACAGGAGCTCACTTTGCCAGCATTTTTTGCTATACGAGTCTTTGTTCTTGTATTGTTTCTTACTGCAGCTTCAATTAGCAGAACAAATAAGATAGAAGAAATTAAAAAAATAGAATCCTTGTAACTTGAAAGTAAAGTGTGCTCACAACAGTGATCTTTTTTTATCCCCAAGCAGAGAACAACCTCCTTCACTCTTTTATTTCTTGTCTCAATATATGTATTTTCAATGAGGCAGAGTCAAAGTCAGCAGTAAAATTGTGGGCATGAGAAGGCAGTGTGAAATGGAAAGGAGCTGCAAGAACTGGAACACGTGGTTCTAAAACTCATTGATTTTTATCTGCTGCTTCGTGTGCTGGAGTTCAGAAGAAGCATTCTACCTTGCATCCCACTACATCCCCAGGAGCGACGGAAGGGTCATTATGACCTGTAAGTGTTTAGGAGTCTGAGTTGTACGTGCATATGTGGATAGCTAGGGAACTTCCTACAGCTTTTTGTGCATCACTGAATACACTGCAGTTGATTCTTTCAATAAAAGCTGATGCAGTAGCAAAGCGTTTATTAAAAACAAATGAAAACAAAGCAAACCCACAAAAGAAAAACCAGCACCTGATCTCCTGACTTTCTTAAGTATATGCTATTACTTGTTGGAAGTGTAAACCAACAAATCTTTCCTCTGATTTTAAAGCTTAATTTTAAGAATAGCCTTTAAGGGGTGTGAGCATTTACTTCACTGAGATGTTAACTTTTGAAAAAATCTGATGACAGCAAGTATGAATAGCAACTCTTTCATGTTTAGCTAATTATTTCATGCCTAAATTAGGCAGTGAGGTAATTAACTAAATAACCTTATTTTCCCAACTCAGATCGCTTCACCAGGTATCAAAATTTTTCTTTATTTCTTCTGCATCTGTCAAAATTTCTGCCTTCCTGATAGCTTTTCCAGACAGGTTTTTACAATGTTCTTGTGCATTTTCAGCACAAAAGTTTCTCTATATTGCTGTTTAAATCTTCAGAGCCATCCAAGTGAGTCAAATGTAGAATAAAATTAAATATGGCAGTAAATGCTGACCTGATTATTTAATATTTAGTTCACTTTGGAATTTTTTTTCTGCGTGCTGCAGAACTTTCCCTGCATTGCAGTAAATGATAGACATTTCCTTTGAATTTCAGTACTCCGTGCATTGGATGTGGAGGTTGTGTGCAGCAAGGTTATTCCCCACGTGCACAGCTGTGCAGGGCAGCAAGGGAAGCCGTGACTTGGCCCTTGGCAGAGTCGTTACCTCACTTCTGCATCTTTGTCAGATGTAATTTACAGATCTGATATAAAAGATGTACCTTAGAGGAAAGGGAGATACTCTTCTGAAAACCTTTGATTCCTCCTCTCCTGTATGAATAGCACAGGGCTACTGCTGTTACTGTTTACAGAATGGCAAAAAATTAATGCAATTTGGTTGCTTTCTCCTACAGAAATGACTTAAATGGACTCTCCTGGCTGCCTCAGATATGTCTTTCTCCTGGGAATCAAGGAAGATGAATCTGGTGCTGCTTTGACAAGCTTTAATTTAGAAAAGATGATACACTTTTTGAAATTAAATAATAATTACTAAAACTTTTTTTTTTTTCCTAAAAGGAACATACCTATTTTATATAGCTCCACTGCAAATAGATAGTGAAATCATTTTTGATATGGGAAGAATATGATCTCTTCAAGGAGTTTATCTCCTCATGATTCTGTGTGCCATGAGCTGTATGTATGTTGTTGGTCAGCAGGTTGTTTCAAGTAAGTTACAAGTTTGGTTCAGGATGACTTAGCTTAAATTGCCACAGAGTGAACAGTTCCGGTTCAAGGATCTTACAAGCTCCTCAAGTCTTAATGTTCTGGCTCAAGACATTTATCTCTTCTGCTTGTGAAGGCCAGGGCAGCTTGTTCTGCAAGAAGAGCAGCTTGAGAATTCTGTTCTCTCTTTGTTTCTTAACTTGTTTGCTTTTCCCTGTCTCTGGGTTTTTCTCACTTCAGGGCACTCATGGTGTTGCTAACAAAGCAAGTAACGCACTCATTGCTTGTATTAAATTAGGGTGAAAAAGAACATAAACACTGCAAAACTGAAACTAAAACTTCAGTATCCAATCCTAATTTGTCTAGAGTTGCATTTACAGTAAGATAATTTGTTGCTTTGCTCACTGTATGAAATGTGTTAGAAATTAATTTACTATTTGAAGCAACATTCAAGTTAACATTGGAGATGTGGTGTGGTGTGACAAGAGTCAGCTGTCAGTGTGCATTGAAAAGCTGTGAGGCTGTACATCCCAAGGCTGTGGGCATGCTGTGTTGGGCTCCATAAGCACCATGGAGCTTCTGCTATCCCCACTCCTGGTTCAATGGAGCCAGAAGCCAGGAGCGGTGCTGGGCAGGTTTCTCTTATTCCTTTTAAAATCTTCTGGTGTGAGGAGATGAAACCAAGATTCAGCTCAACTATGTGTAGAGACCAAGCAAAAAAAAGAAAATGTGATTTCCAGGTACCTATGGAAGCTGGGCAAGGGGAGCAAGGATAGCTGTTGAGCATGCTAATGCAAGGGCTACTCAGAAAGACCCTTAGAGAGAAACCTGTTCCTAAAACATCGTTTTCCTGATTTGTATGTTGGGCTCTTGCATATCTGGGACTTCCTGGAAAAATCTGGCTTTTCTATTTAAAGTTTCAGCCCTGTTGGAGTTTGCTACTTTGGTTCCTTTGGCTCATATTCCTGCTGAAACGATGGTGCAGGCACAAGCCCCTACCCCATGTTCAGAAACTGTGCAGCTCAGAGTGGATGCTCTGTGCAGCTCCAGCTACAATGCTAGTTGTAGAAACTGTTGTCCAAACACAGCACTGAAAACATCATGTTTCTATGGGAACTTTACCTAGATTTGTATTAATGAGAGATAGAAAATAGGATGTTTTATTTATTTATTTTTAAGCTATCTGTGCATGGAGGAAAACTGATTTCTTTTGTCCTTCACTGTAGCAGTTAGTATTTTAGGTGATTGCTTTTACATTACAGTTTTTTGGGGCATCCACAACCTCTCAGGACAGCCTGTGCCAGCACCAACACCTCTGTGAAAAATTTCTCCTGATGCGTAATCGAAGTCTCCCCTCCTATGTTTAAAACCATTCCCCCATCTACTTGTGTAAAAAGTTGATTCCCCTCCAGTTTATAAGCTCCCTTTAAGTATTGCAAGGCTGCAGTCAGGTCTCCCTGCTGCCTTCTCCAGGCTGAACAAACCCAGATCCCTCAGCCTGTCTTCGTTGGAGAGGTTCTGCAGCCCTCTGTTCATCTTCATGGCCCTCTTCTGGATCAGTTTGTCAACATTTGTTCATTTTTCGTGCATAATATTGCAGTAATGACATTCCAGAATTGCCACTGAGACCCTTTGGTTAAAAAGAGAAATAAAAGTGAAGTGAAAATGGGAGTACAAAAGTTGGCGGTTGCCCTTCAATGTCTTACAAACAAGAGGTCTCTATCTGGAAAATTATTGCTTTCTGAGGCCTCCCTCTGATTCAGCTAATCTTTTAAAATGGATTCTGATACTTACTTTTGTTCAACTCTGGGAATAAAATGTGTTTTAACGATGACTTGTAAATTGCTTCTGGTTTTTTCTTTTTTTTCCTGCCTCCTCCCCTTCCCATAAAGTCTATTTGTAATGGGGAAAAAAAGGGTCACTCTGTACACACCTAGTTTAAAAAAAATATGGCTGTGTGAAAATGAGTTCACTTTAAAAATAGAGGAGGTTTGCTCAGTTTTATACCAACAAGTTATGTGCAGGTCCTCTATCTGGCTAAGGGTCATCCATTAATTTTCTTGATGTTAGGTTTGTGAATTGGAAAGATACATGTCTTTTCACTAGATCTTTCATGTACTGTCCCTAATAAAATGCAAATTGGAAATAGTTTAAGCACTTTGTCTGTACTGAGCACCATTTAAAAGAGCACATATTTGTGTGCAAACACTGATCCTAAACTGCATTTCCCATTAATTTTGGTTGTTGGTTTTTTTTTTTTTTTTTTAGGCTTTTGTGGTTTTGGAATACTCTAGGTGACAAAATAAGTCAATGTTTAATTCAGTTGAAGGAATCAGCATTGTTCTTTTAGTAAGTGTCCTATTAATGGCAAGTAGATTATAAAAGGACTAAAAATACTATCTTGTTTATCTGTAGTCTGAGTGGTGCTGAGGGATGCTATTTACTGGATTAAGTCTAACCAGATTGATATTGAATCAAGGCAAACACTGAATGGCAATCTTTGAGTTTTAATGTTTTGCATTTCATAAAACTGAATACCACCCACAGTCCAGATGTTCCACTCATTTGACTCTTTTGGATGTAAAACTTCTTCTTGTTAACTTTTTAACTTTTCTTTTAAACTTCTGTTTCTCATTGCACAGAAGTAGCAGCCTTTGGTAGCATCCACTAAAGCAGGCAGAATGGAGGCATGTGCCCCTTATTTCCAGTAGAACTGATAGTGTCTGTGAGGGGGGCTTAGCATGTGAGAGCACGGGTTCCTCTGGGTTGGGAACAGATGCTGTTACATCTAAGAGTTGTGTGACTTGTTTTGTTTCAGTGGTACGTCTGGCTGTCGGCTCTGCTGTGCTATACCTTCTGTGGAGAGGCAGTGTGCTAATACAATCAGATAATCTAGCCAGATGTTAAGTTGAACAGGAGTCAGATGGCAGTTTTAAACAGTTGCTTTTAGATGGAGTTTTTTACTGTTATTTACTGTCTTCTTTCCAGCACATAGCACTTAACGTCATAGCATTTGCATCTCTCAGTGTTCAGGACTTGATACGCCACAATCTTTATGCAGATAATGATACCCATGGAGTTTCAGTGTTCCACCAATCACTATTGCATCTTAAAATAACCTTTTCCTACTAAAAAAACATAATCAGGAAGAAACACGTTTCTCAGTTAGCTGTGTATCTGACATTACTTTCTGTGGAAGATAATACTGTGTACTTGCAGAGGTGATTACAGCCCTGTCAGATTTCTTATTAAAATTTTATCTTTTCAGAGATTTTTCTTGCTCATACTCTTCCACATAGTAGAGTTGTTATTCTTGTGACTCTGTTCCTCGATGTTCTTGATACATAAAAGGGATTCTATAGCAGAAATTGAGATGGGGGCCAATGCCAAAGGTATGTAAGATAATTGTAGTCTTTGCTTTGTGTCTCATTTTGTATGAAGTTTTTACCAAATGAATGGAATACAGTTTTAATAATTTAAAGAAATGTAATCCTTCTAAAAACAGGAAAATTTTCAAGACAAGGATTTTTGAAGTCCAGTGTTCTCTCACTATCAGTGCCTGGCAGCAGATGCATAGGAAACCATGTGAAAATAGAAATAGGTTTTACATTCAGAGAGATCCTGTCTCTAATGACAGGCAACGTTTTAGACTTGATGAACTGAAGGCTGCATCAGGATTGCGACAACTATTTGTGAATCCTGCGCCACTGATGCAATACAAAGGAAGACCTACAAGAGTACCAGGAAGGTCAAAGTCTGTCTTAAGCACTTCCAGGATTACATCACAGTCATAGGAATCTGCCTCTTCTGCTATGAGCGCATTTTTGGAAAGCTCTCCACCTTTTTCTGTAACCTACTTTGCTATGAGCTCTCGTGTATGCGTACAGATTTTCCTAACCTACCTGTATGAAACCTCATTTTGAAAATAATATTCTTTTCAGGAGCATTTATATTTTCAGTAAAGATGAAAGTATGTCTTGTTCAGCATTTGTTCAGTACTTTGCAGCTCTTGCAGTGCTTTTAAGCAAAAAAAACCCTTTGGTTTTAAGCAACTGTTCAACCACTTTGTTAAAGCAGAGCTGGTGTTATTTTCCTGTACAGGGGATGAGTTAAAAGATTTTTAATTTTTGAAGATACCTCACTACTAACTCCATATAATATCATAGTATTTTTTTTGTAAACTGGAAGGTGAGTAAAGCTTATATTACAATGAGATCATGAGAAACTGCTTGGGAACCATCTTAAATTTACCTAATAGTGAAAATGCAGTACACAGCTGAATAGCTCCGGCGGTTCAGAAACATGCATCTGAAATAAGTTGAATACCAGTTCATTTTGGATTTTTTCTTTTGGTGGAAGTAATTTGAGTTCTTTAGGCCATATCTGTACTTACCAAGAACTTGGAATAATGGAATAATGCTTAATGTGCTCTAGAGTTTCTTACGAGGTGTTAAACCCCTTTTCTTTCAGGCTTTGCTCTCACTGTTAAAATGTAAAAAGCCCTTTGGTCCCACCAGCTTATACTGCCCATATTTGGCTGCGTACCTAACCTGACATGTTGAAGTCAGTTTGCTGATTCCAGCTCTTCTAGAAGCTGTTGAAAGAGCCAGCCTGTACTTTTGCCTTGTAATGTCTCAGGAAAATGGTGATTTATTTAATTTCTTTCCAACTTGAAGTATGGTACAAGAGCCTGGATCTCATCATGATTTCTTCTGGTCTAAAGCATATGCTAAAATGGATGTGTATGTGCTGCAGAGAAAATTATTCCCGTTACCTGGCATAAGTGTCCACTTGCATGTGGGCAATACAGATCAAATAGTTCTAAAATTATCTAAAGAAATGTAGTAAGAAGAAGAAAATCCTTCATATTAGTGTAAGATTCAGGCAGAAATCAATTTCCACTAAACTGAGATGTGGGAAGAATTTCTTATTTTTATGAACTCTGCTACTTTCACCTCCTTCATCACTGGGTGCTTCGTTTTTATGATGAGGACGTTTTTAGAAGTTTGGGAAAATGCAGAACATTGGAACAGAATAAAAGATCACTCACTTCTCACTGTTTTTAGATGAGTAAATTAACTGAAAAAGACAACTGCACAAAACTGAGAAATGTTTTAGTTGTTGCCCTCCAGAGTGAAAAGGCTGGTGCATTAACTTAGGCTGTCCCCTACTATACTGCTCTTATTGATTCTTGGAGAGAGAAGCGTTGTACCTTAGCAACAATTTACTATATATTAACTAGCCACAATTGCTCAATAACACATCTTCTCTTGTTCACTCCATTCTCTCATGTAACATACTTCTCATGTAACATATTTGTTCTGTCTCCCTCATACCATTGGTTCATCTGATCTCCTTACTAGAGTAGGTAATCAGTGCATGAATTTTTAATCCTTCCTTAGATATGCAGATGATTTTGTGTTCACCAGGACAAAGCTCAGTAGTTCATATTAATTTTTTTAGTTCTTCTCTTGGTCAAGTTAATCAGGAAAAGACAATACTTACTGGAGACCTTATTTTAGAAGTTATTTTGTATCATCAAAATAGTGCTAATACTATTTTGCTAAGAATTGAACAAAAGATCTGTTTCATACTGGACAGCATTAGTGCTAAACTACATGTCCAGAGCTGAGCTAAAAACAGCAACGTGCCAGAAGTCACAGTTAAGTTTTTTGTCCATTTTGTTTTAGAAAGGATGCCAAATTCCTGAAGAAATCACTTCTTGGTTTCTTCTGTTAGTAATCCTGATTTCTCCTGTTGTGAAGAAGCTTTCCAGCTAGGAAGAAAAGCAGTTTTCTTCGCAGTTTATCTTTTGCTTGATCTCTTTCCTCAATCCTGTGAGGAATATGGCAGCTTTATAAGGAGAGGCTGATTCTGTTATTGACCTGATGACTGATCAGTGCTGCTTCAAATAGCAGTCAAGAGGAAAAGCCTAATATCCTAGAAGCTAGCCATTGAGATGGCAGTGGGTGTTGTGGTCATCTGTGCTAAAATTTAAAACTAGGACTGAACGTAAACTATCTCTTACTGTATTAAATCTCAATTCGGAGATTTGTTAGCAATCCAAATAGATTTTTATTGCATTTTTTACATCAGAAAATCAAAATTAAATAAGGTTGATGAAAGCATTATTTCTCTCAAATGTATTATTGTTACTTCCTTTTCAGCTGCCTAGGCTACTCTTTTTTTTACTTTGTCTTTCCTTTTGTGCATTTTTTCTCCTGATTTTTGTCTTGGCATGTTGAGCACTCTGCCGGGAAAACTGTAAATGCTTTACAAATCTTTAGTAGATTAAGTTACATCAAAGTAGGATTTGATGTAATTATCTAGAAAAAGCCTAACTTGCTGAAGAGTTTAATGGTGGTTGCTGATGTAGATTTTTAGTTTTTTTAATGCTGGCTGCTATAATCTCTGATGATGTACATGGATAACCATTTTCCAGTAGAACGTGCATTTTATGGAGAAGGATAGTAAATAGTTCAACCTGGGACAGAACTGTTGGAGATGTTCATAAAGGAAGCTGTTGTTTGATGAATACTCATTTCGATGCATTAATTGTTCTCATAATATACGTAGTATTAAATGGGTCTGACAACTAGTATCTTGTAGATGTGATGTTTAAAGAGAAGAATGAATTATGCATGTAAATATGAGTGGTCTGAATTCTCATCAGTAGGAAATATGAATGCTTGTGTACATTAAGAACTAAACCGTTTGATACACGGTGGCAGGGAGGGACTGGCTTCAGTAGGTGACTGGGCTACAGTAGGGATCTACAGTAATTGTTTTTTTGTAATTTTTGTATGTTCTTGAATGTTGCCATTTGATGATCAGCCTAAGATTTAAAGGTGTTTTTTTTTTGTTGTGGACAAATATTTCCTTGTATGGATTTGAAGTTAAGGCAATGATGTGTCCACTTTATCAATAGGTAAAACATGCAAGTTCTTCCTTCATTCCTTGTCCTCTGTGAAAAGAGATAATGTGAAAAAGCTTCCATAGATGTGATAGAGAAGATTTTAAAAGTAATTTAAAAGGATGATGATTTACAAGTAGTTTCCCAGAAAACATGTATTTCTATGTGTGTGGCCTTTAGGCAAAATGGTGCATGTGATTTTGATAACTGGACATCTGAGTAGCAATTTGGCTTCAAGATCAGTTATTTGACAGTTTAGTTTTTGGCTTTCTAGGTGTGCAGTGTACTGGTTAAATCACCTTCAGAAGATCTTAGTTTGTCATACATTAATGAAAGAGAAGATAATAAGTGCAACTGCACTACCTACTAAATCCCTGGACAAAAGTTGTAAAACAGTTATGCCTGGAGCAGAGAAGGAAGATCTTATCATGGTTGCAAAGCGTTTATATTCTGATTCCTCCTTTCCAAGACTAGTTCTGCAGGGGCTGCTTGGTCTCTGCTCAGGAACAGTGGTTATATTTGTGTTTGTGAGGTGACTTATTTTTTTCTTTTTTTATGGTTGAGGGGTTGCTTTTAAGCTCAAGCAAAAAAGGTTTAGTTATTGTGCACAGACATGGGAAAACTAAATAGAGCTAGAGTAATTGTCCAGTTTTCCCCACTGTCATTAGAGAGAGTTAGAAAAAATTGAAAAGCTTGAATAGGAAATAAGAGAATGCTAAAATTTAGGACTGAAAAATCCTTGCCTTGGAAGGATATTGGGGTGTTTTGATTAGGGTGAGCAAACAGAAAGTGTCGTTTTTATCTTTACGGATGCAGTTGTATTTTGCAGTTGCCTTTACCTATAAGTAGTGTTAGTGAAATCTGGCTGAAATAGAGATACCTGATTCTCTGCAAATCATGAATTTTGCTTGATATGTGATGTAGTCACAGTCATTTTATTTGTTTTACATCTAGACGGTCTTTTTCTTTGGCCAGGAAAGAACAAAACAACAGCAATAAAATCCTCCAAAAAACCAACCAGTCCTCTGCTTAGCTCTTTTTCCTTGAGAGCAGAACCCTTTTTATGTTCAGTTCTCTGCCCATGCATTCTGCTCAGGGCTCAGGTGTGTTTCTACTTCTTTTCTGCTTAGAAATGTTCTTAGGTGCTGTCCCTTGGCAGCAGGACCCAGTTGATACTAGGGTCCTTGATGAGCTGGGGAAAAAGTGGGCTCTGGAACATCTCCATTCTGGTTAATCTTCCTGAAGGACTTGTCACAGAGGTTCCAACAATCTCTTTGAAACAGAAACATGTTAGGATTGAAGTCTGTGACTCACAATGGCAGGTTTCCTGGCAGTTTATCTTGAGTTTTACAAAATTTCCAAAATGTGCTGGGTTTTTCTGTGGTTCACTAAAGGCAATCCCTGTCTGATATCCTTAGTAATTTACCTAATGGACAAAGCTAGTACTAAAAATGCACCAAAGAATACCAAAACAAAAGCATGCTTTGCCTCGGTCCTTTAAAGTGTCTTCCAGATTTAGAGCTTTGGTTTTTGTTGGCACTGGTAGGATGGTAGGAAGAGGCAGGCACATTTTTCCTTTGATTCTGCTTGGTTTCAGCTTGGTTTGAAAACTGTGTAAATTATCAACTGCTTGAGACCATTTAGTCTTAAACCAACCTAAGAAGCCAAGTGATCATAAACAATAGTTGCGTAGTTTCTTAAACCTATTCACACTGCTCTTTTAAAGTTGTAATTTACATCTTCATGGTATTATGCTTGTTAGTTTTTGAGATAATTATAATTTACATTTATAGTACTAGCGTGCAGTTCTCACACTATGGTAGTATACTCTTGATAGTATCTTTTCAATGTTTTTAATTGGAACAGCTTAAAGCATTTCACAAAGCATTAATAATCCTTGCAATTGCCCTCTTAAAGGAAGTACATATTACTAGCCCCAGTTTACATATAAAGGAAAACAAAGACTTTGAATCATTTGCCCTAGGTTATAGAACAATCAAGGCAGAGTGAAAATCTATCCTATGGGCCCTGATATCTGAAAAGTGAAATAAATCTAATATGGTAAGAGATTTTTCACTGCATGGGATTTCCTTTAAATGAACAGGAGGAATATGATAGTCTAATATGTTTAATGAGTAAGTGCTTGTGGAATTATATACAAATTTTCTTGAGTTGTTTTCCATGCTTTTTTTTTTTTGTTGTTGTTTACTATTTTGTGTTTTTAAATTATTTTTTTTTTAATTTGGTTCTTTTTGAAAGACAGACTACAAGTAAAATTTACTAACAGAGCTATGTAAGAATGGTTATCTTCTGCATTTTTTTTTTTTGCTACAGTGTTACAAAAAGTAAATTTATGTGCAGTGCTTTTGTGAGCATTTGAATTGTAGATTAGTATTTAACTGCTCAACAGCAATGATATCAAGCAGCACCAACCAGGGTTGTTACAAGTGATATAAAAATACAGAACAGTGCATTTTGTACATCTCTGAAGAGATTCAAATCATTAGTCAGTATAGAATAAAGTATACTGGAACAGATATGAACTATATGAGAATGGATGTCTCTAATTGAATATAAAAATGCTTTGATTCCTTAGGCAAGATTACAATACTGTTCCATTTTTTTTCTGTATGTGAGGATTTTTCTCTATTTAGAGCTGTAAAATGTTGAAATTACACTGCTGGCTTGTGTTCAGCTGAGCGTTGACCTACACCCGCAGATCCTTTTTTTCTGCAGTTTTCCAGCCTTAAAATTACGTTGGTATTTAAACCATTTCAGATCTTTAAGAATTGGCTTCAGTAAGGTTTCCAAAATGTTCTGCAACACTTGACAGCAACTTTAAAATTATTTATATAAATATCCTGCCATGATCTGAATATTGCTCTTAGTCTTTCTTAGTCTCTGCTTGATTTCTGTACTGTGTGGTAGTAAAATCTATGGATCCATTGCTACAGAAAGTTTGTTTTGTTTATCAGGTTTGATTTAATACACTATTTCATAGAGTATACCTCTAGTTATTTGTTGCATTAAAAAAGTGACAGATCAGCCCTCCGTAGCTGGTACTTTTGTTATACAGCATGTTTATCATGTCCCTTCTAATATTATCTTTGTAAAATAAACTATTCTAGTCTCTTAAGTCACTCTTTCTGAGGTAGTGCTGCTATCATTCTATAATTATTCTTATAGATCTCCCATAGAGCTCTCTTCAGTTCTATAATAAGTAGAGTTAGCAATTTGGATTAGGGATAAGGCAGACTGATTCTGCTGCTGAACCTTGGCCTAAATGAATGCACTGGTTAAATCATAAGTGTTTCTTAATTAGTATGCACAAATTGGCAAATGAATGCTATTAATTTCATATTAGTTATATCGGAATTGAGTTAATAACATTTTTTAGCATTTCATGAAGGACTATTTTTAATATTTTCCTATTATATTCTATCACATGAGCGTGTGTTTGGGTTTTTTTCTTCATGTTTTACGTTTTCTTTGATGTCTTAATGGATCATCGCTACATTTTAGAAACAAGCTTGCTCTTGTTAAGAGGAGGGCTGCGAAGATGATCTGGAAGATGATCTGGCTGGAACACTTCTTCTTTGAGGAAAGGCTGAGGGACATGAGCTTGCTCAGCCTAGAGATGAGGAGGCTCTGGAGACGCTTCGTTGTGGCCCTCCAGTACTTGAAGGGAGTTTATAAGCAGGAAGGAGAGTGACTTTTTACGTGATCTGATAGCGACAGGACAAAGGAAAATGGCTTTAAACTAAAAGAGAGGAGATTTGATTTGCTGTTAGGAAGAAAGCCTTGACACTGTCTCCCACAGCATTCTTCTGGGGAAGCTGGCAGCCCATGGCTTGCACAGGAACATTTTTTGCTAGGTAAAGAACTGGCTGGAGGGCTGGGCTCAGAGAGTGTTGGTGAACGGAGTTAAAATCAGCTGCTGACTGGCCATAAGTGGTGTTCTCCAGGGGTTAGTACTGGGATCTGTCCTGTTCAATATCTTTATTAATGACCTGGACAAGGGGATTGAGTGCACCCTCAGTAAGTTTGCAGATAACATCAAACTGGGAGGAAATGTCTGTATGCCTGAGGGTAGGAAGGCTCTACAGAAAGGGATCTGGACAGGGCAGTGGGATGAAGTTCAACGCGACCAAGTGCCAGGTCCTGCATGTTGGTCACAACAACCCCATACAGTGCTACAGGCCTGGGGCAGAGTGGCTGGAAGAGTAAAGTGTTGGAAAGTGCAGAGTAAATGGACTTGGAGACGTTGGACAACACTTGGCTATCATGAGCCAAGGAGGCCTATATCATCCTGGCTTTTATCAGAAGTGCTGTAGTCTCCAGGAGCAGAATGCGATTGTCCCTTGTACTCAGCTCTTGTGAGGCTGCACCTCAAGTACTCTTTTTACATTTTGGACCCCTCACTACAAGAAAGACATCAAGGCTCTGGAGTGTGTCCAGAGAAAGGCAATGAAACTGGTGAGAGGGCTGGAGCACAAGTCTCATGAGGAGTGGCTGAAGGAGCTGGCATTGTTCAGTCTGGAGAAGAGTACGCTCAGGGGAGACATTATTGCTCTCTACGTCTACCTGAAAGGAGGTGTGGTGGGGGTTTGACTCTTCTCCCAGGTAACTAGTGATAGGACTGGAGGGAATGGCCTCAAGTTGTGCAAGGGGTGGTTCAGGTTGAATATTAGGAAGAATTTCTTCCCCAGAAGAGTGGTTAGGTATTGGAAGGGCTGCCCAGGGCAGGTAGTAGAGTCACCATTCCTGTATGTGTTCAAGAAATGTGTAGATGTGGAACCTGAGGCACATTGTTTAGTGGGCGATATTGATGGTAGGTGGACTTAATCATCTCAGTGGTCTTTTCCAACTTCTGAGGGTGATGAGGCCGTGGCACAGGTCTTCCAGGGGAGCTGTGGATGCCCAAATCACTGGAAGTGTTTGAGGCCAAGTTGGATGGGGCCCAAGCAGGCTGATTTGGTGGCTGGCAACTTCTCCCATGGCAGGGGAGTGGAAATGGATAGGCTTTAAGGTCTCTTCCAATCTAAGTCATTCTGTGATTCTATAATGCTGTAACGATGACTTTATAGCATAAAACACCATATAGGATTTCAGGTGAAATAACTTAATTTATTTTAAAATACTTTAGGACATTGGAACAAATCTTTTCTCTTTGGTTCTAACAAGCCTTATGCTGTAGTAGCCTTGTTAATCTTCCAATATATGTAAGTCACACCACAGTTTAAGTCTTTGCAAGTGATAGTACACATGCACAACAATAAAATGATTGTATGAATTATGTGAGAAAAACTTTTATAATGTGGATTTGTGAGGATTACCTTCTTTCAAGGTCTGAGCTGTTTGTGAAGTAGGAATGAAATGGAAATGTAATACAGTTTAGCTGGTGGTTCTCAGTTCTCCCCCGCTCACTCCCCTTTTTTCTTCAGTTTCCCAGTTTGAAACCTGAAGCTTTCCCAAATCCATTTCAAATCCACAGGGATAAGTTGCTGGTAGTGGTTAGCCTTCCAGTGAGAATTGTCTGTTCTGGGATACTGACATCTGTAGCCATGACCTTCCAGTGAACTCCCTAACAACTCTGTTGCAGTTTTTCTGCATTTTGTTCAATATACATGGCAAAGATTCACTAATTGCATTTGCTGTGCTATTCTATCCTTAAAACATTGCTTTTGCAACGTCCTTTCTCCTTACCCACATTTTTTTCTCTTTTTCTCCTGTTCTGCAATATCTGGAGAGTATCAAGCTGATAGTTGCAAAGTGAGTCAGAGCTTTTGAAGTCCAGACATTTGGAATATTGCTCAGCTTAAATGGTGAGAATGTTATTGAGAGATATTAAAGACAACTGGAGTTCTAATGACGTCAGGCCTGAAAAAATGATTATTCTATCAGTAGAACATTTAATTTCCAAAAATTAAATTATGCCTCATTTCTAGATTTGTAATAAAATAATTAATGTCTGGACTTTCTCATTATCAACTAGTTTGCTCCAATTTCTTTATATGAAAGGGGCTTTGTCCTTTAGTGAGGAGTCATATTGTAGTCAAGTTTTACACTTTTTATTGTCTCGACTTCAGCTCCAAGAATTACATGTCTACTTGGGAAATGAATTCACAGTACCACAGAGTCTGGCTGTCTTCCAGATTTTAATTGCTTACCAGTGAGGTTCAGGGCAGACTGTTCTTCCTAGGGTGGGAAAATGAAAAAGAAACAAACCTTGGTTGTGCTAAAGAAAAAACACCTTATTGAAAAGTGTATTCACTGATACATGAAACAAAGAACTGCATCATATTTATCATTGCACAGTGGGCTCTGAGGCTGAATTAACAAAATTGAAAAGCTAAGCAAGGTAGAAGCTGGTGTTTAGCCAACTGTTAGGGCTTTTTGTGCAAGTAGCTTCTTTTAGGCAGGCTGAAGTAGCTGATGAAGAAGAAAAAAAAAGAATTAAGATCAAAATGTATGGGAAAAGTGGAGAGGAAGGATGGACTAAAAAGCTCTGTAATAACAAAAAAGGAAAATATATTGAAACACATGGACTGCAAATTAAAGATAGCACACAAGGAGGTCAAATGATGAGATCTTTTGATTAGCAGCCAAGAAATGTGGATTTCTGTGGGTTTCTGGTGTTTTCTGATTGCAAGCAGGGGAAGCTTTTCTACCTTTTGCTTGACAATATCTTGCTATCCCTTGCTGTCTTTTAAAGCAGTATTTTCCACTGTGTAACTTCCAGTCATTGCTTTCACTTCTCTGTCTTGCACTGTTTGGCCATCAGGATACTGGAAAAGTAGTGAGAATAATGAAGAGTAAAAGAGTAGTGAAGGGTAAATATCTGAAGTGAAATAGTAACTGTAGGCATAAGAACTGTGCAATTTATTGCTGCCATCTGAGTTATTGCTGCAGTTTTCTAGAGGGATCACAGGTGCTTTGAGGAGGAGGATGATGTGTTTCATCTGCTGAAACTATGGTGGCAGCTGCAGAGACTGCAAAGGCGGAAAAGTGACACAGTTGAACAGGATCAAGTGTAGCCCCTCTGAGAAAAAATACAAAGTTAAGCAGTTAATTGGTGATGAAAGAATGAATTTTGTTTTTGCCTAGAGTGGATAGTGAAGTAGTTCCTTCTACTAGGAAGGGTATGTATTACACTGTGCACAAATAGATGAAAAATGACATGCTTTGATTTAGAGATGAGCCACTTGGGATGTTGTGGAGGGGATGAGATGTGGTGATCAACAGCTGGAAGGATGGCTGGGTACGTGCTGGGGGTGGAGGGGTCTCAAATCCAGGACTTGTTTACTTGGAGCACAAATAGCTTAACATCTGGTTGTCTTCCAGTGAAACTCAGATTCTCAACTTCACTGCCTCTCCTGAGCTTTCCTTTCATACCTCTTAATCACCTTGTACTAACATTTGAGCAACCCTCATATTTTTCATTCTTTTTGTTGCCAGTCTGGCAAGTGACAGGAAAGAGATCACTATGATTTAGCCAAGGGAAAAATACTTCCATGCATGGTTACTAATATGGATACTAAACCATATTCACTGAACAAGAGAAAACATAGTACTTGCATGAGCTAAGATCACTTTACCTGTCAACAACTGTGTGCTCCAGTAGGTACTGTTAGGTACTGTTCAATCTCAAGATACTTAATAATACAGATGCAAAAAGAGCTCTTGTTAGATTTGTCAGATACAAAACTTTATAATCCCTGCTATTCAATTATATTCCCACAGTTCAATGTTCATCCTCATTAAATGTAACACTCATTAATAATATATAACCTATATTCATCATCTTAGTTATCCATCACTAAATCAGATTCATAGATTACCATAAATTTTACATTCTTTTTACAACTTAATGGAAATGATACATTATTAAAATACTGAGCATTGCCTATGTGCACGTTTCTTTTTTGTTTTTTTCCCAGTTGAGTCACCCATTGATGAGTGACAAAAAGAGCGATGTTGACAAATGTGTTTGGAAATCTTCGAGGTGTTGTTGCTGTTATAGACTTGGTCAACCCTCTGAGTCATTACTCTTCGCTTCTGGCTTTTTCTGCATCCCCAGATGGGGTAATCCTGTTTTGGCAATGCCTCTGAAGGATGTGATCTCTGTGGTTGGATTAATGGATTTCCTAATCATGTCTGATGACTTTTCATATTTTTCATTTGAATCCATTCTTTAAAAAAGGTCTCATGCCGGTTGCTTTGTTCCCATAAGAGGAGGTCTGTTTTGATCAAAATATTTTATTAAAGGGATTGCTTTGAGTAAATATATCACCTTTCCCCCCCAGCCCCTCCCTCCCAGTGCTACTGTGTAAATACCACATAGCATTGTCCTGTATTTTGAAATTATATTTATCTAAGATAGGCAGGATGTATACAGTAGAAACACTGTATGTGTTTCTGTTCAAGTTAATGGTTTCTAAGTGCACTGAGGAGGCAAAAAACAACATGATGTCATAGTTGATTTTAATATTAATCAAAACAGTAAATAACTCCAAGCAAATCTCTCTCTGATTTCATTCATCTGGTTTTAGCTTCATTCCTCCTTCAGGACTTTCCTACCTGTCTCACTTTCTCATTCTAATTTTTTACCTTTGGGAGTCCGACTTTTCGCTCAGGCTTTTAGTAATAGGACAAGGGAATGATTTTAAACTGAAAGAGGCAAGATTTAAATTAGATATTAGGAGGAAGCTATTTACTCAGACATGGTGTTGGTGCTGGCATAGGTTGTTCAGAGAAGCTGTGGATACCCCTTCCCTGGAGGTGTTCAAGGCCAGGTTGGATAGGGACCTGTGCAGCCTGATGTGGTGGGCATCCCTGTGCGTGGCAGGGGGCTTGAAACTAGACGGTCTTTTGAAGCTCCTTCCTAAACAAGCCATTTTATGATTCTATGACCTTGAACAGCATCTCTGGAGGAGACGGCTGCTGAAAAGCAGTGCATGGCTATCAGTCCTTAAAGAACAGTCTCTTCCTTGCCTCTGTCTCCAAGACTTGTCGCCATGAGAACATGTTCTGGAACCTTAAAGTTTGAGCATGTTCTCAGCCAGAGGTGATGCAAAATGATGCAGTTAGAGGAGAAACCACTGTCAGTGTGTTCTCTTGTTCATAGTCAGTGGTAAACTAGCAGATACAGGGTGTGTGTGTGTGTGTGCATAGAATTCTTTTGGCCAAGCTGTGCACGTAATATCTTTTTGTAAAAATACCATCTAGTAAGTCCAACATGTTCTATTCTTTTGTCCTCCTTTACCCTTCATTTTGTCCTGCACTTCATTCTCTTTATACTTACCACAGATCTGCTTGTCAAGGCTAGCACTAGTGAGGATGCCAGGCAGATGACATGCTGTAGGAGCAGCAGGGACATCCTTTGATTCTGGCTTTCCCTCACAACCTGCTTCCAGCTGAGTTGACAGTCTCAATGGGCTGTGCACTGAGTCAGGTCATCAGTTTTTCAAACCTGCACTTTTCCTCCCAGGTTTCCGTTTTGTTTTTACCTTGTTTCCTGCCTGCCCTCTGCCTCCCCTCCCAAGAGCTGCTGGGGATGGGAGCGGGTGCAAGCTACACTTACTGACTGTGAAATGCTTTCACAGCACAGCCTTGTGGGAGGCTGAAAGGTGAGAATTGTTTTCTTTCTTCTCAGTAAACACTTGAAAAAGAAGCTTTTACAATGAAATAAACCTTCCTAAGTGATACTAGAAGTAAAAGTGAAAATTTTCCACAGCATGGAAAATATGCTGGGCAATGTGTATTTTAATTACAATCACAGAAAGGCACACAAAGAAACCTGTGAAGTTTACAGTTTTTAGATTTGATAATAGTAGCTTTGTGAATTGCTCAGAGAGAAGTGATTCCATGCTGAGAAGTCATCAGATTCCCCCATGCTTGCCCTGTATCTGTAAAGCAAAACCAACTCCTCTTTATGTGTTTATCTAAAGCTTACTCTCCACTCCTGTAAGCTTCTTCACAAACCAAGAATGGAGCAAAGTTATTGATCTCTCAGTAATGAACTTTAATAAGGAAAAAAAAAAAGAAAGTAACAGTAGATCCTGTAACAGTCTTCTAAACATTCAGTAAAGGTATTCCACATGCTATCAGGCAATCCTTCATGCATTTAGTAGTATTTTTTTTTTTTCTGCACATCTCTAATGATGCAGTGAGCTGGATTTGTTCATGTGTTATACAGGCAGTTTTGACTTCACTTGAGAGAGTGATGAGAAAACCTGTACAGAGAGCATATGACGTTTGTCCTATAGCTAAAGCCTGAGGAGCCAATTTGTACTGACTATTGGAAATGTTTGGGCGAGCTCTTACAATACGAACATTTTGTTTTTAAGATCCAATGGTTTGCTAGGATTACTATTTGCACTTCCCATTCTCATCTCCTTGCCTGCTCTGCCGTCAAACATAGTATTCCTCCCCAAACATAGTATCTTTTTTTCTGTATGTCTTTATGCCTTTTTTTTTTTTTTTCTCCCATCCTTTCTAGTTTGAATTCCTTTGTTCTCTTTCATCAAATAACCTTACCCACATCCTTATGCTGACTCTATAAAGCCTTAGAACAGTCCTACTTCGAGATTCCCTAATGTCAGAAATGAAACAAAACAGCAGAATAGAGAGGCCAAATTAATGATAAGTGCATCTTCCTTAGTTTTGGTATTTAGCCTGCACTGTTTTGATGAGTCTGTGTGCTGTACTAAGTCCCTTGTTCATATGTAGGGATGCTTCCTTGGAGAACCTACCAGCTGAAAAGTACCACTGGAGAAAGCAATCAGCTGAAGAGGTTTCCACATACCAACATAGTATGTTAGAAAAAAAGTCCCCTACTAGGAACGAAAGTTTTTCTTTGTAGTTTAAATTGAAGTAGTGGGTTTTAGGAGGGATGTGAGCAATGAGAAATCTGCAGAGGAATCTTTTGCTGAAGAGAGCTTCTCATGTGTGACATGGGAAGGAAGATAGAGAATTTGCATTGTTGGTGGAGAAGGAGCCATGGGAGTTAGTTTACAACAGATCAGGACAGTTTCCTGGACTTTGTGCTCCAAGTTCAGTGGAGCTTCAAAGCGGAACAAAGGATCTTGAATGACAGTCTGGTCTTTTCAAAAGATGAAGGCATTTGTATCCTCCTTTAATATTTAAAGAACACAGTGAGTGTTCTGAAAAGACTAAAGCGTCAGACTAGGCAATTAAGAAAGAAGATTCTGCTGAGACTTTGGTTTTTTTCTGTCAGGCGACGTACTCAGTGACTTGAAAAAGGGAAACATCATTCCCATTTTTAAGAAAAGGAGAAAGAGGTTGGAACTACAGGCCAGTGAGCCTCATCTCTGTTCTGGGAAGATCATGGGGCAAATTCTCCTGGAAGATATGGTAAGGCACATGCAAGATGAGGAGCTGATCCAAGACAGCCAACATGGCTTCACCTAGGTCAGATCATTCTGGTGGCCTTCTGCAATGGAGTGATGGCATCGTTAGGCAAACGAAGGGCATCTCGTGTCATCTACCTGGTCTTGTGCAAGGCCTTTGACATGGTCCCCCAGCACATCCTTATCTCTAAATTGGAGAGATACGAGTTCAAAGGGTTGGACAGATAAAGAGTTGCAGCCAGAGGGTTGTGGTCAATGGATCTCTGTCCAGATGGAGACTATGAGTGATGCTCCCAGGGGTCCATTTTGGTATCAGTGCATTAACAGAGGGGTGGCCAGCAGGATTAAAGAGGTGACTGACCCTCTCTACTCTACCCTGTACAAGAACAACATGGAGCTGTTGGAGTGGGTCCGGAGGATGATCAGAGGACTGGAGCACTTCTCTTATGAAGAAAGGTTGAGGGACTTGGGCTTGTTTAGTATTGGAAAGAGAAGGCTTCAGGGAGATGTCATTGCAGCCTCCCAGCACTTGAAAGGAACTGATAATCAGGAGGAAGACTGACTTTTTACATAGTCTGATAATGATGGGGAGAATAACTTTAAACTAAAAGAGGGGAGATTTAGGTTGGATGTTAGGAATGAACTATTTACTCAGAAAGAAGTGGCACACTGGCATAAGCTTGTGTCCAGAGGACTTGTGGATGCCCCATCTTTGCAGCATTCAAGGCCAGGTTGGATGGGGCTTTGGGCAGCCTGATCTAGCGATTGGCAATCCTGTCCATAATAGGGGTATGGAACTGGATGGGCTTCAAGGTCTGACCCAGCCTAAGACATTCTATGATTCTGTAATTCTGTGAAGGCATATTGGAGAGGTTGAATCAAAAAAAGAGCAGGCTGTTTCAAATGCTTAGTGCGAAGCACTAGACAGTAATTGTTTAAGCAAATGTGTGTCATAAAGTGAGCAATGTGAAAGGTCAGTGTGCCTAATTTTCTGTTGAGAACTTGAATACTCTTGCATTCAGTTTTTGTTGGAGATCCATGCGTGTGCATGGCAGTGCATAATATGGCCCTGTCCTAATGAAACTATGAGTGTTCCATCATAGTTCTGCTTGGATAAAGTTATTTCATTCAACTTTTGCCCATCCTGTCACTGAGAACTAATAAGAAAATCAAGATTTATTATGTTCTTTAAGGTTTTGAAAGATCACTTTTTTTTTTTTTTTTTTTTTTTTTTTTTACAGCTGAAGATCTTTCCAAAAGAGTTAATCATACGGTTTATGAGTACTTGAAAATGCTCACCCAAACACTGATAATGCAAGGGTTTTTTTGTCCTGAGTTTGGAGATGTTTGATATAGCTAGTGGTACCTGTAATGGGCTTCAGAAATGCATAAATGGAGAAGGCACGGGTCATTCAGTTGTAGATATTCACAACTGGGAGAAGTCTAAAAAAATAATTGGCTTCAGAAGACTTTTGATTTGTGATTAATTATTCACAGCATAATTTCTCTAGCCCATCTTGGTTTTACACTTTAATCTCTTCAATTTGTCTGGCCTTCATTCGTTTTATTTGTAAGTTCATTAAAATTAATCTTTCTGAAAGAGAAGTCTGACTTCGAATATAATCTTGCTTGTGCAATGAATGTGGACATTTTGCTTTATTATGTGCATATATATCTGGGGGAGCTGCATATGAAAGGGCAGTCATGTGGATTAGATGAATGTGCAATCAGTTATCTCTGAGTATAGTATGTTACACAGCTTCCCTTGTTCCAGACAATGGAGCATCTGTGAGGACGTGTTCCCCACAGCAGCACTGCCTTCATAGAGCTGTAAGGTGCTTGAAAAAGATAAAAAACACTGCTATGAATGGCTTCAAATTATTTATAAGTGGAACGAATGCATGTGCAAAGCTGGGGTATACTTTAGGAGCTGAATTTGGTTTCTTGGTGCTCAGTACAACCTGCCTTCCTTTTGCTGGCTTTGGTATTTCAGGGCTGGAGGTACACCATCATTTTAATAATCAGATATTCCTCTGGCACATCAAGAGGGAAGCTCATTGCTCCCTCCCTCCCTAGTTGTCAGGGCATTTGTCTCCTGTGCTGGTGCTTATGTTCATGGTGCACAATGCAGTGTGGCTTGGGAAGGGGATCACTTGGCATTCAGATGGGTTTCTGTCCCTAGCTCACTTGTCTCACCACAGGTTTTGGTACAAAGGACCGAAGAGATGGCCTGTGGCAGGAAAGCACAGCTACAAGCAGATTGTGTTTCTGCTGCTGGAAGCATCAGCAGTCAGTACTTTATTTACAGATGCAGGTTAGCATTGTAGTTTATCAAAAGTAGCCGGAAGGATTGGTAGGAAAGGACATATAGGACAGCAGTATCAGTGCTAAAGAATTTGGTACTAATCAAGTCTGATACATGGCTTCCTACACTGATATTTTAAAATACTGATTGACAGGAAAGAAAAAAATATATACTATTTTTGACAATTTTAATATTCCCGTTCCAGCATCCCCTCTGGTGTATTTGACTAGGAAATGATGTATGAGCCTCTCTGATGTGGGCTTTGCCAGTTACTCTGTTCTACAGCTATTACTTTGGTTCCATGCACCTTCTTTTGATCTCTTTAGAAATATTTCTGTACCCATCTGCAGTACATTCTTGATTAGTTATTAGTCTTTCATCTGAGCCTTTTACAAAATTATAATGATGCTGTGCTGGTTCCTATTCCAGGAGGAATACCTATCACCTTGTTTTGATTGCTATGAAATCATTATTTTGTTTTCTGCCTCTATGGATTTTAAATATGCTTTGTGACTCAGCTAAACATTGTTGAACTTACTTAGGGTGGTTTTTTTTTTTTTTTGTTTTGTTTTGTTTTGTTTTTTTTTGTTTTGTTTTGTTTTTTAACAAAATAATAAACCTGAATTGATTTTTCTTAATTAACGATCCCTAGCCTTCTCTGATAGAAGTCACTTTGAAAATGAATCTAACCAAGATTGCTATAGCACTAGAAGTAATCTTTTTTTTCTGTATGTAAGTGTTCCAGACGCTCCCCAGGTATTAATGCTGATGCTAGAATGGCTGGCAGCAGACAGAGGCAGAGTTTGGGGTGTAAGTCTTCAAAAGAAAAGCGGATTTGCAGTTTTGTCTTGCCAGTGTGTAGCAGAAGCAAGGGAAATTATGGAGTGGAACCAGTGAGGTATATTGTGCTGGTAGTTATGCTGTTGTTTAGGCATTTTGTTTGCATACAACTCTGTTGGGGATCAGTTTGCTTTATTCTTCTGTTTTTAAACTTGGCATTAGGGAAGAAGAGAAAGCATAGTGCTTCCAGCGTCCTTTGATAATGCTCTAATTCATCACACATCTTAGTGGAACATTTCAGAATTGCACAAAGACTGACTTTCAGTCTCAGGACCTAAAATGGGAAAGCTAGAGCTGAAGCCTTTCCCCTTGTGTGATGAAATGTCTCACAGAGGTAAGAGAATGTCTTGTAGATAGATGAAAGACAGAAATTGTAATTATCTGAGAGCTTCCAGTGGTAGGCTCTAAGTGAACATAGAACATCACAAAGAAATACTAGCAATATGGGCTACTCAGTCATTGATGCTGATAAATAATAACATTTGGAGCACTATATCTACCATGTGGCTACATACCTTTGTTTTCTTCCTCCTGATGTTTAATATTAAAGTTTGTAACACTGAACTGGGGAGAAAAAAGCAAACCTTAAACTGACTTCAGTTATCCCAGTATCTATCTCAATATTAACTTACTGGACACTACAGATATCTCCACAATCATATGGAAGCATACATTAATCCTAAAATCTTTAATTTTAGAATTTATTTGTTAGAAGAGGTTATACAATAAGGATTACATAAATACCTGCACTTGAATAGTTGCTTCTGTTTGTATACTACATTTTAGCATGAGTTTTAGATGTCTATAACTAGTTATATCATGTTTGAATAGACATGGGCAGTTAAACATCTTAAAGTTTGATTTGAATGGATCTGATTTGGTATGTTCTATTCCCACAGTGTATGTATTAAACCTTGAAGCTCCCACAGCTTTAATCAGAGGGAATATTAAAATCTGCTGCTTGACTCAGATATATTTCATTGGGAATTAACTTCACTGTCACTTGAGTATCATTGTATTCAGATGGCAGTTGCTTTTTAGGTGAAATTTCTGAAAGGAGTAGCCTAAACGCACGAAAATAAACCCACTGACACTACTGTTGCAGAGCAGCATTTTCACTGCAGATAAGGTCAAGAACCATTTTTAATTTAAAGCTTCACCATCCAGAGTTCCCTAAAATGCGTATGTGTACTCAGTTACTGATGTATTTCGGATTCGTATGAGGATGTGAAATAATGCAGTAGATTTGGTATCTCTTAGAGGATGCATTTCTAGAATACACATCTTACCTGTAGGTGCTAAAGCTCTTTCAGTTCTTGAACAAATCATATTGCAAAAGTGAATTTTGGTTTGGTTGGGCCTCCAATGCTCTGAATGACATGGTATTTCCAACCAAGACAGTAGAAACTGTGCAGAATTATAGTTAAAGTGATATTTAATACCAAAGTTGGGCAATTTATGTGTGTGTTATTGTTGGCCTTTCAAAACAAATGATTCACACTATTTGTGTACAAATGATTTACATTATCTTACTAGAATGGTTTGAGTACTTCTAGCTTTTCAATTTTCTTACAGATGTAAGCTTGAAGTCGTCACTGAATCTATCCTAAAACCTCTGTCCTCCAGTACCAGACCAAATGTAATGAAATCAGAAATAAAAACAAACATGTCTTGTTGTAATATGCCTTTGTCAAAACGTTTCTGTTCCTTTGAGAAAGATGAATATTGTAGAAAATTCAGAAAATGTTAGTTCTTTTGTTGACTTCAGGGTCAGTGTAATGGCTTACCTTTAGGCAGTTTTTGGTAGTGTACTACCAACCTGTGCTAGTTAATCCCTAATAAACAGAATGCATCTGGAATGCAGCAGACTATTCCCATTGTTTATCTGTAATGGGAACAATATAATTAAGTTTTTCACAGCTTTTCTTTAACACCAAACTTGAGATTCAGAAATGCAGATTGTTTTGTTTGAAAAGTGCTGTCTTGAGCTCAGTCATTTACACATTAGGAGTGTAGAGTTAGGCAAATGCTTAACTTCAATTATTCTTGTTTTGCCAGTTGCCTTAGCAGACAAAATTTTCAGGTAGTATGTTCAGACTTTCACAGATTTAAAGGCTCACTGATGGTTAATTGAAGGGGGTTTTAATTTTTGTATTGCTTGCATGAATGTATTTCAAGTTTGCATAGTCTAGGGATTGCTTATGAAGTTGGCAGTATCCTATGTAGAGAGTTATATTTGCTTCATGCATATGTTTGCAGCATTTTCTTATAATATGACATATTTGAAAAAAAGGAAAATTGGAAATCTTTGAAAAATTATTATTCCTCACTGAAACTGTGCCATTTTGATGTTCATGTAATGAATGGGGGAAGAATGGTGATAGCTGCTGTTCTGGTCCATGCCTTCTTCACCTTTATTCACTGAGTTTTTCTTACCATAACATCGTTCACTGCATGTGAATTTCTACTCACCATTTGTACCAACTGATCTAGCCAGTATTGTCTTGCTTTTCCAAACAGACTGAAATCGGGCAGTCAAATGGAAACTCTATTCACAGTTTGAGATGAAAAAAACTGATGAAATGCTCCATTGATCATTTAGTTTGACCTTCATTCTCACTACAGTGAAGAAAGAAAATTAACATCAGGCCATCTGAAAGGTTTGAACATTTGGGATTGATCCTGAAAGAGATAAAGCCATCAGTGATATACAGAATTACTAAAGTCTTAAATAAATAAGTCATGTCTTATAGTACTTTTAACATAATAATCTGTAATGTGTAGTACTTCTAGGCACTGTATTTAAATTTCATTTCTGAAATAGCTTTCACTGCTGGGAGTTTTGTCTATTTGCTGAGAAACTTGGAAAGGCTACTGGCTTTACTATCCAGTATTTAACTGCACTCTTTGTAGTGCTGCGAATTTTAGCAATGCTAACTTATGCAAGAATTATTTTTAATGCCTGCAGAGTAAAAATGCTTCAGTATTGTGCAGTTTTGTTAGTTGGTGTCAACAACATTCTTCTCTGGGTATAAATATTCCAGATGCAAATCTCATTTGGAAACACTGACATCTTCTATCAATTATCTCAACATCTTGATATGGTAACTTGTTTAAGGTGAGGTGTTGAGCTGTAATCTTGCATGAAGTATAAATTCTGACATCACAGACGCGCTATATGAAAACAACTATAGAGTTATTTAAGGTGCAACATAATTTATATCTTTATTTTGTAATACTTGCTTGACAGCCTTTATAATTAGGACAGAGCCTCTGTGGAAACAAGCATTGGTATTCAAAGGGCTTTCCATTATGTGTCTCCATTAACTAAATAGATGTAGGAGTCATAGCAATTTGTTGTTTAGTTTTTTAGGACAGCAGTGATTTGTGCTTATTGAATTTTAAAATAGCACAGAAAAAGTTGGAGCAAAATTTAGGAAATCACCATGCAGTTCTTGTTCAGTGTTACAAAAATTTAAGTGATGCATACAAATAATGCTAATTAATTTTTCACTAGGAAACCAACACTTTATGCATACTGATTCTTCCAACATTGGAGTGAAATTGGTGACACTAGTTCTGTACTGGGAGCAATTGGCATTACTGCAAAGAGAGATGTTATGTCATCAGTGCTTCTTGGATCTAAAGTCTCACTGTCCAAAAGTATTAAAAATGGAGAACTGCAGAATTCTGTTTTTACTTGTTTTACTTTGTGAATGTATGAAATCTGACGTACAATTTTCTGATTTTTACCTTAAGTTAATTAGTTTATGATCACTAACAAATGGAAGGATTTCTGTGATGCTTGAGTCAGGGTAGACAGCAAGATAAGGGCAATAATAGTCTTGCTTAGCAAATTACTTGTCTGTCACTACTTAACACTGACAAATACTTAGCTTAGTAGTAGGTTTTTAATAATAAGACTTTGTGGTTTCATAAAATTGTGTTTAAAATCTGTGGAGTTCCTTTCTTCATTGTAATGAATGAAGAATGAAGACTCAGAATGCTTTCTTTTTCTTTTATCAAATTAAGGTATTCAAGATAACAAGCCTTTAAAAACATTTTGAGATGGTTAAGGGCTGCAAATGGTAGTGCTCTTTTTATGTATTTACCTTTCTATTCAAAAGCAGTGAAAAGCAGAAAATTACATGAAATTTTTGTATTTCAGAAAGCTGAATTTCATCAATCTGGTGATAAGAAGAATGAATTTTCTCTAATTGTTTTTACAACAGGAAAAAAAAAAAGTTAAAACTTCAGGTCATGGAAGCAATGGCTTTTCACATCCACTATGGGAATTTAGCCCATTAAATGCTTCTCACCTTTGGATAAGAAAGCATGAGTAAGTGGAAAAGCATCATTACTTGTAGAAAATGAAATACAAGAAATTTGATATGGAAGTCACAGTCCCGGTCACTTTCCACTTCCCTTTGATATGGCTGTACATATTTTTCCTGGGACAAGTTTGCACAGTGTACAAAATCAGATCTTTCTTGAAATAAAATCTTTCTGTATTTCATGCTACAACTTGGAACTCATTTAGAGTCAGCATGTTTGTGGCTTTGTGAATTGACCAAATTGTATTTATTACTTTGAACTTTTGAAGAAATTTTGTCTAAACTCTGGTCCATGCCTTGCCTACAGCCTTTGGATTGATTTGTACAATCTTTAAAACAATTAGAAAGTTGTCTTCCCCTGCTCATGTCAAAATAGTCATTCTGCAAACTCCTATGGAAATCTCCTGTTTCCCGAGAAAGAGATGACTGGCTACTGATATATATGACAGCAAACATTTGACTTGAAGACTTGACGATGCGGAGCAGCCTGATCTCACAGTGTAACAAGAGAAGAGTAACATTCTGGATGTTTGTGATGAAATCAGTATTGATTTCACTGAATGCAAAAGCTCAGGTGTTAGATATGTTGAGCATGACACAAATTTCGGTGCTAATATTGCCAGTGTGCCATAAGAAAATATTTCTTGCTCATTCATAGCCCCTTCTGTTTGCCTTTAGAAAATTCCCCTGTAGCTCAGTTGGCTGATATGGAATGATTTGGACTATTTCTGGAATTTCTTGTAATTCTCTCACAATTGCATTTCATTCTGCTAGGCAAAGAGGTTATGCAGTTTTCACCAAGCTGATGTATCAGGACCATTCACAAACACATGTTGCTATTGTGTCAAGCTCAGAAAAGTGCAGATTTTCATGTCACAGTTTCTGCTGCTCTAATGCACAGCCGTGGCCATTTTAGGAGGCCAAGATCTTCCCTCGCTGGAAAATTTGAGCCAAACTGAGAATTAGCTCAGTGTTTCTAATGATTTTTCAGCCCTACACCCTTTGTAAGAAAACACTCAGCTGAACAGTCTCAGCATATAAAATTACTGTTCTTGATCTGCAGTATAAAATTGGGTAAATTAAGTGATTAAGTTACTTATTCTTTCTACAACTTACAATGAATACCACTCTTGGCGGTACAGAATTCTTCTTGATGTAAGTTAGTGTGAAGAACAAGATTTAAATTCATTTCCTTGAAGAGCTGCGTTTGTGGACTGTATTAATCTTAGAATAATAGCAGCAATTGTTCACAGAAGGAACAATTTCTATGTGTAAGAAAGCCTTCCAGCCAACTCAAACAGAAATGCATTGTGAGGTTGCAAGGGTGGAGCAAGGTAACGCCTTTGAAATTGGTATCTAACTGATAATACTAAGCCATTAGTAGACACAGTGAGCTTGCAATAAAACATCATCTGAAGAATTTTGAGCTGATTATAAATATAGTTTTACTTGCATCTGAATGATATTGTTGGCAGCAGCTATTATAGTCAAGTAAACTGGAGTACAGTTTTGGAGAGAGGAAGTTGTCACCTACTGAGTTCACTGGATCCTGTAGGGAAAAGTGCACAGTAGACAAGGCTTTACAAGAAGTAAATTGCAGCTTTGCAAAGTTTGTTCCCCTCCCTATTCCTTCCTTATTGAGTTACATGTCTGGTTTTATGCCACTTTTTTTCTGATTCTGTGTTTTAAACCCCGAGATGAGATCCTGTTCTTTATGTTGTACAGATGCGTCTTCGTGTGCATGAATCCCTGCAATTCCTTTTGTGACCACTTTATTCCCTGCTTTAACAGCCTCCTGATTCACACTGCCTTGTCACCTTTTAGACTTTTGTCTCTTAGATTTTTCTCTTCAGTTTATTGTATTAAGTGATTACTGAAGTTATTCTTCCATATTGGATTTCTTTTTTAATTTTTTAAATTCTAATCTAGGTTTTGTAGCTTGCATTTCTCTATAGAATACTGTAGAGTATCTGAAATGCTTAGCTGTCCATGTCTCTGTATTTCCAAGTCATTAACTATTTTATTACTACTTCTCTTTCTATTAACTGTAGATTTATGTTATCATTAAGACTTTTTAAACTTATTTACCTCCTTCTGAGACTTTGATTAATTTTAATATAAATGACTTTTAGATTCAAGCTACTACTCACTCTTGTAGTATTTTAAATAATCCCTTACCAGAAAGGATTTTCTTAAAAGGTTTACTCTCACCTTTCCTGCAAGTTATAAATGCAGCATTTTCATTCTCTCTCTTCTGTGCTTTATCTTTAAAGCCCTCTCATTTCGTTTGTTTGCATCCTTAAATTCTCTCTAATTTAGTAATGTATTTTATGTAATAAGTGCCCAAAATGACATGCAGTATTTTAAAGTACAGGTGTGAAATAATTTATTTTCTATCAATAATTCAGTCCATATGCTGTTAACAAACTAATCCTACTTCCACAAAAACATCAAATAGTCGTGCAAACAGGTGTCAGGTGATACATAGTTCAACTGCTTGTTTTTTGTGATAAATAAAGTCTCATCTTACAAGTTTTCTATAGTTAAATTGATGCAAAAAGGCTTATATCTTAAGTAAATTTTGACATGCTGTTAAGTAGTTCTGCTCATTAGTTCATACCAATGGATTTTATCCATGCTTTTAGTCCATGACAAATATGAGATTTTCGTAGAATCAATCATAGAATCACCAAGGAAAAGACTTCTGAGATCATCCAGTCCAGCCACCTGCCTCCCTTTCACATTAACAGGCTTACTCTAAGATTCAGGGTATAGCTATTACTGCTCATGATAGATCTGTGTTCTTGATTACATGTCTGAACTTAATTTACTGTGTCTCTAAGCAACTTAGCTAAGTTGAAATAAATACATAGTTTAAGCTGTAACAAGAGCAGATACATACACCTTTCAGAACTGCAGTGCAACTTCAATCCAGTTCTGTCCATGTGCTGGAGCTGCATTGTCTTTGCAAGGAGGGAAAGGATTATAGAGTGCCATTTGCTGAAAACAAAGTAGGCGGATTTTCTAAGCAGGCAGATACGGCAGTTATTACCAAAATCCTTTATTCTTTCCTGTAGCCATAGCCTGAATCCTATTCTAAGAACTAAAACATAAGCAACATCACACAGCATAGTCATAGTTGAAGCTCTGACTTTCATAGGCAAAGTGTCAAGAGTAAAGTCTGGAGTGATTTCATTCATGATTTTATCACTTCTGAATGAAAACAAGATTTAAAAATGCATGTAGCTGAGGCAACACTTTTCCATTTATTAGTCACTGAAAGATAACAGTGCTTTACTTTTCCTTTTATTTACTGGCTTGCCATGATTTGTAGGATTAGTGACATTGGATTTTGACAAAGACATTGAATATTGTAGCAAGCTACAACAAGAATATTATATGGAAAATATCACTTAAAATTATTTAACATGCAATTTCTTAATTGCCTAATCTGTAAGACCTTGTGGTGAGATCCTCTTTCTCTTCTGTACTTTGCTGCCTGCCTCGGGTTCAGTGATATAGGTAATGGAGTGATATAGAGAACATAGTAATAGTGGGATTCTATAATAGGGTAGTGTTCTGTTTTTATTTTTTATTTTTATTTTTTATTCAAGAGCTCTAAAAAAATTGAAAATATCAAACTATATTTTTGGAACAGTCTTGGAGTGTACAATATATCTGAATTTAGAGAGAAAATCTTTGACATTATATTCGAAGGGAAGACTGAGCAGACTTTGTTCTTGAATGTTAGATCTCATCTAGGAAATCAATTATAATTCCTCTTTCCTATCTCTTATTTATCCTCAAAGTGAAAAGTCATTCTTCATTCTGATCTTGGTTTTAGAATCTCTGATTTTAGGATTTGTCAATTAAGGAAGCCATTTTATAATGCATTACAAAAGTAGTAGAAATACTCTGTCCCATCTCTCATGAGCAGTTATAGAAGATGGTATTTCTTTGACTGATGGGCTGGTTTTGACTTATAGTAAAAAATGAATTGCAGCAATAACTATGAAAGCTCTATTTCCAATTCCCATAAGTGCTCTTCTATTGTATATTAAAGACCTGAGATTTGAAAGAAGATTTAGAAAGGTGGCCCATAATTCAGAATTAATAGAATCTCTGGAATCATATCAAAGTATTTGGTTGGCCAGTGTACAGCTTATTACTTATTCTTTAGAGTTCATTTAAAACACATTGCTTCAAAATAGCCTTATGTCCATCGCTTTTAATTTTTTTTTTATAATAGCAATGAAATTACTTCTAGTCATTTCTGTGGAATTGATTATCAACAAAGGTTAAAAGTCCCAAGAAATATGCTGCATCTCAGTCACTTCAGGTGAAAGAGATGTGGATAGTTTAAAAATTTGAAAAAGTGTTAGCAAGTCCACAGTAGTCCATTCTAAAGGATGGAGATGAGACACCATATCAAACAGAAGATGTGGGAAGGAGTATTAAGAGGTATTTGCATTTGAACCAAGAGGAATTGAAATAACTCAGAGCTATTCTACAAGTAGTTCCCTGAGAAACTTCAGTGCAGTAAAAATCAAGCATGTCACACAATGTTAGTACAAAAGCATAGCTTGGCTTTATTATGTTTTGACAATAGAGAAAAGCTAAGAAAATTGCAGGAGTAAAAAGGTGAAACTTTAAAGTATTCAAAAATAGGCAGAAATAACATAGAGAGTAACTTCTGAAACATGTTAGAGTTATTTAAGTTTTAAAAAACACTTCAAAGATTTGCTGAAAGCATATCCATGGTAGCATGCAGCTCCCAGAACACTGAAAATCAGCTTTTCTGGAATTCTTTGTGTTTGAAGATAAAAGTATTTCCTTTTAATGCATAGATCTGTGAATGAGATTATAAGGCAGACTGGTGTAAGCAGATGACAGAAAATTGGCTAAGGTATTTGTGAGAGCCATCTTCTACTTTTGGCCCACTGGTCCCAGTTCTGCAGTCCCTGTAGAGCATTACTGATTCAGTGTCATTTGGAGACTTATAATAACAGATCAACAATGGATTTCAAACATGGAATAGCAGTAATGCAAGACTTTTCCCCTGACTACAGATAGTATTTAGTTAATACCACATGATGATCTTTAAAGACACCTGATTATTAAAGACCCCAATGGATTATTTTCACAACAAAGATTTCAAAGCTTTGTAGTGATTATAGTTATCTAATTTTGAACTGAATGTAACAACTACTGTATATTTTGTAGAAAAGCACATGTATCCTTGTGTTATTTCTAAAATATTACAATATATTCTAAAAGCCAAACGTTTAAGTCCACTAGATTAGATGGATATGCTGTTGAAATAGTGAAGATCTCCATTTGGGAAAATATTCTAGACAGTTAAACAGAATCTCCTCAGCATCTATTTTGAAAATTAAAATAAAAGCAATAGAAAGCATTATGTCCCAGAACCCTCAGGGCTCTGCTGAAGGAAGTAATGGGCCTTAGCAGCTTGTCCATTTCTCTGCTGATGGTATCAGGAGCCCTGTTTCAGCCCAGCCTGGGAATTCAGACCTGCTCCAGCAATGCCTGTCACCCCCCAGGCTGTTGATCATGATGATCTGGAGCCCACCATGCCTGTCACTGTTGGACTGAAGTCAGACCTACCTCATCACTGTGACTTGCTTTCTGATCTGGATTCATAGCTGAACCTGGCCACCATTCCTGGTTCACCAGCTCTGTTCAGTACAATGGGATGGTTCACTAGTTGGTGAGGTCCTTGCCGTGCTGACGTTGTCCCTCAAGGAACAGTCATCCCTTGTTGCTCCCTGACAAATTAAGGATATTTGCATATATTTTACAGCAGCTAGAATTACTTCTGAATGAATGCAAACACTCAAATCCAATTCTATATTCTCCCCTAGTATTTTTGTAGTTTTGATTCATTTTATTATAGATCTTTGTAGGAGAGGAAAACAGACAAAATACACAGACTACATGTTCTGTTGCCTGCTTCTGCAGCACATTTTGAAGGGAATGTTCTGTCTGAAAATAGAAGTCTGAAATATTACGTACTATTCCTTCTTGTGGTAATTAACCTCCTGCTGGTAAAAGTGCCACATGTTGTCCTAGATTCTGAAACACAAATCAGAGAATGAAGACCGACCCATCCAGTGAGAGAGAATGTATTGGATTGATTCAGAAGATCGTAGGCAGTGATTTCTTTTCCAATATTCAAACTGCAGTAACTACAAAATTGCATCTATTAAATAAATAAAGTGCTAGTGGTGGATGAACTTCTTTCATTACAGGGTATCTTGCCTCTATAATTTCCTGCTACTTTGTTACGTGACTCCTTAGTCTCATGGGGATGTTGGCTTTGATTTTATTCCTGAAAAAGAAGAAAAATGTGAAGAGATTTTTTTTGTTGTAAAAGAAAAACAGATGATTAAACAGTTTTGCAAAGAAGTCCTGCCCATATGACAGTGACAATTTAGGCTGGTTGGTAGTAGAAGGTAAAGCATGCTTTCTAATTCAGGTAAATGCTGATAAATTCTTAGCCAAATATATGGAGATTTTGAAAGCTGAGTATGTAAGACAAGATGATGAGCTGCATAACTTGCAGTTATTTGAGCAGCCTCCAGTGAGAAGTGTCTCTGCCCATGGCAAGGGGTAGGAACTAGCTGATCTTAACATCCCTTCCAACCCAAACTATTCCATGATTCTGTGATTCTTTTTGTTTTTACTCTTTAGTATTATTATTCCTCTTAAACAAGAAAGAAAAAAAAAATCAGACTTTCCATGGACATGAGACACCTCTTCTTCACTGGATGTAGCTGCTGAATCAACTTTGTGCTAGCAACATAATTTAATCTGCTCCTTCTCTGGGCTGTCCCTGTGTGCTGCCCTTGCCCTGATAATAACAATCACTGTTATTTTTCTGATGTAGCTGTTTTAGCACTTGATCAGTTTCCCCAGTCTATGCATCAGTCATACAAACACCTGCTGGATCACAGTGCTGTTAGCCATGCAAGGGCATAAATAAGTGGCTGGGACAGAGGATGTGATTACTTAAGCTGCTATAAGCAGTACTGCCGGTGAATGTGTAATTGCAGCCCGGTTCCCATTGACTTTCAGCCTCTGTCACTTGTGCTTATGAAAATCTGAATCATTGTTTATGAGCTAGCAATATTTCCCGTTGTAGACTTTCAGCATATTTAATTTCATTTACATGGTGTTTTCAGACTGAAATACAGGATCTTTTTTAGGTTTATCTGTCTTTATGTGACCCCCTAAGTAGACAGTGGCTTATTTGCTCTATGGTGTGAAGACTCAGACTTGCATGTAACTACTGGCTTATTCTACCATTCTGAAGAATGTGATCTACTGTAAACAACTGCATTAGGTGAGCAGTCCCTTGGTGGTGAAATTGCTTGCAGTCACTTATTGCAACCTGCTTTCTTACTTCTGCCTTGGAAGAACTGAATTCTTTCAGATTGTGGCTACTTAGCAATCTCCTTTCAACTCTTGCCCACTTCCAGAGGGGCCATGATCCATAGTATGAGACTATATTCATATTTGTACAGTGAATGAATGAAATGTGTAATATGAAGTGAAATTGAAAAGAGGGATATAAATTTTGGAAGAAGAAAAAGAAAGCCTTTCAGAAACACTTGATCTCTTTTTGAGCTTCATCATAATAAAAAGAACATCTAGTAGAATCTGTATTTTATTAACCTGAAGACTACGTTGTTTGCATCATATATTAAGTCATCCTGTTTGTTTTGTTGAGGCTATTTGGGAGAGCGTGTGAATATGTACAATGTTTTCATGTGGCTGTAAGCAGTGCTTGAAATTATACCTTCAAAGTGTTTCTTTTTTCACCTTACTTGAGCTGCCATATGAGCACATTATTTATTTATTTTTAATTGGTAACCACCAAAATAGTTTTATAATAGTATAGTTTCCTGAACCAGCTATGGAAGATCGTCTTTTTTATATTGCTGATCCATAAGTATATTGGAGACCACATTCAGAGAGCCCAGAATAGTCAGGATGGTATTGATGACAGTTTTCATACTACCTTCTGAAATTCAAGGTGAGTAAAAGATAACAGTATTTTTGTTCTGTTGTTTGCTGTGTGATCCGAGAACATTAAGAAGCAGTTTTGCCATGTTCTCAGCCAAAGAGAAATTGTGTTTAAGTTCCGAGTTTATGTTGGCTGCTCTTCAGAGTGCCTTTGTTTGATGTACAGGCCTGTCAGCCTGACATCAGTGCCAGGGAAGGTCATGGAACAAATCCTCCTGGGAGAGATCACATGGCTCATGCGTGATGTCCACGGGATCAGGCCCAGCCAGCATGGATTCATGAAAGGCAGGTCGTGTTTGACCAACCTCATCTCTTTCTACGACTGGGTGACCAGACTGGTAGATGAGGGAAAGGCTGTTGATGTAGTCTACCTAGACTTCAGCAAAGCCTTTGACATGGTCTCTTACAGTATCCTTCTGCGGAAACTGGCTGCCTGTGGCTTGGACAGTTTTACCCTCCGTTGGATAAGGAACTGGACGTGTGGTGGTCAATGGAGTGAAGTCTAGCTGGCAACCTGTTTCAAGTGGTGTCCCCCAGGCGTCGGTGCTGGGGCCCATCCTGTTTAATATCTTCATTGATGACTTAGATGAGGGGATTGAGTGTACCCTGAGTAAGTTTGCAGATGACTCCAAGCTGGGAGGTGGTGTCGATCTGCCTGAGGGTAGGGAGGCTCTGCGGAGGGATCTAAATAAGTTGGATTGCTGGGCCGAGGTGAATGGGATGAGGTTTAACAAGGCCAAGTGTCGGGTCCTGCACTGTGGCCACAACAACCCCATGCAGCATTATAGGCTTGGGGATGAGTGCTTGGATGACTGTGAAGAGGAAAGGGACTTGGGGGTGTTGGTTGATGCTCAGCTGAACATGAGCCCACAGTGTGCCCAGGTGGCCAAGAGGGCCAACAGCATCCTGGCCAGCATTAGAAATAGTGTGGCCAGCAGGAGCAGGGAGGTAATCGTCCCCCTGTACTCAGCACTGGTGAGGCCGCACCTCGAGTACTGTGTTCAGTTTTGGGCCCCTCACTACAAGAAAGACACTGAGGCCCTGGAGCGTGTCCAGAGAAGGGCAATGAAACTGGTGAGGGGTCTGGAGCACAAGTCTTATGAGGAGCGGCTGAGGGAGCTGGGATTGTTCAGCCTGGAGAAGAGGAGGCTCAGGGGAGACCTCATTGCACTGTACAACTTCCTGAAGGGAGGTTGTGGTGAAAAAGGGTCTGGCCTCTTCTCCCAGGCAAATAGTAGGACCTGAGGAAATGGCCAGAAGTTATACCAGAGGAGGTTTAGGTTGAAGATTAGGGTAAACTTTTTCTCTCAGAGGATGGTCAGGCACTGGGATGGCTGCCCAGGGAGGTGGTGGAGTCGCCGTCCCTGGCAGTGTTCAAGAGGCGCCTGGATGAGGAGCTGCAAGATGTGGTTTAGTGCTTGTGGTACTGGGAACAGGAGGGTGGTTGGACTAGATGATCTTGCAGGTCGTTTCCAACCTTGCGATTTTATGATTCTATGATTCTATGATTTGCCTTACTTGCACTTAGCACAAGGTGCTAGCTAGCTCATAGCAGACACTATTAGCGCTTGGCTTCAGTTAGTCAAATGTAGATGTACTTCAAGGTGAATTACAGAATTGTAGGGATTGGAAGGGACCTCTAGAGATCATTGAGTCCAACGCCCTGCAAAGCAAGCTCCCTACAGCTGCACAGGAGGCGTCCAGGCAGGTCTTGAATATCTCCAGAGAAGGAGAAAGATATGGATAGTGCTCTAGCTCCTCTCTTCCCATTCTTTTTTCATTGTAAAAACTAGTTGAAATAAGTTTTGTCTAGAGATGTCTGGGCTTAAGGATTGAGACAATTTTTTCATTATGTGTTCTTTCATCTGTATGCCATCTGTCAAACTTTACCTTTTCTTTTAAATCTAAAGTTACTTTTAGTATAACAGAGAGTTTCTGATGAAACTGATTGATCTATTTGCTATTTGCTGCCTCAAGCAGGAGATGGTGTTGGAAATCTTCATGCTTTTGTCTTGAGCATAAGCCAGCTTCAGCCATAACAGGTTAGCAAGTACAGACAGGACATTGGCACACTGGCCAGTGGGTTAAATTGAGCAACATAAAACTAGATAAAAGTCTTTCAAAAATGTCAGGGAGATTTGGTCTTAATCCTAAATAAACATAAAAAAGTTTGAAAGGAACACAGTCACAAGATGGGTTTTATATTTAAGAGCTGCAGATTGGACCAGAAATAGCTTTTGATGAATGAAATGGCAGCTGTTCAACTGGTGCTGCTAAGAAATACATTGATTGCATATAAGCAAATAGAGACATGACTAATGTGTGTTTTAGTGGCCACATAGTGCTATTCCAGGCTTACATAAGTCATCAATAATGAAATGTTTCATGCCCTCAGTATATTTTTACCCTTCAAATGGAAGCATATTTATTGTACGTGTGATTTGGAAATGAGCTCTACAAGTTGGCATATATATGTTGCTATTTTGTGGAAACATAATGTCTGTGCAAAGCAAGCATCACATTACAGTGCAGTAGAGAGGTAGATGAGTTCTTTAATTTCTAGAAGAAATGTTTTATAGGATTTGCAGCTGAAATTCAGTCTCACTCTTACTGGGGAGTGATAGTTGTTCTGTAATAAACTTGTGATGTTGTCATAGTATGAAACATAAAGATGTAGGCACACAGTTCTGTTATAAATATTTGATTCTATGGGGTTTTTGTTGCTGTTGTTGTTGTTGTGGGTTTTTCTGGGTGTTTTGTTTTTTTCGGTTTCTTTGTTTTTCCCAAAGACATACGGCTTGAATCATGCTTTTGTTTGTTTCCTTTAAAGTATGTGAGGGCAGGTTTGATTCTTCATTGCACAAAAAATACCTTTGGAAAGGAAAAGAGAAGGATTGAATATCAAGCACAAAAAAGGTTTAAAAAAACAGTAAAAGGAAGACAAGCAGGAAAAAGGAATAATTAAAATACGGAGCCTGTGAGACTCACTCCATCAAGCAGTGAAATAGACTTGTTCTACTTCAGTGTGCCATGCTTAGTCCATATTGTTTCAGGCTGCTGGGTCCTGTAGTCTGTCATTCTATACTTTGGTGTGTCTGTTCATTTTTTTTGTTGTTCCAAGTAAAGAAGTCTTCTCCAGCAGACCGCAGTGATAAATGCACAGAAACCATGGCATCCATCTTAGTTATAATTATGACCTTGCAACTTCTAAGGAGAATTGAAGAAATTTCTTGCACAAAAATTCCCTAGAAATTGCTCATTCATAGTAACAGGGTTTCAAATGAAACCGACAGTGAACTGTTCATAACACAAGGTCAGTGAATCATCAGTGCCAGTTACCTGTGGAAAAAATTAGTCTCTAATGTAGGTGTTGTTAACATCAGGATGGTAGATATGACATTGAATGCTCAGTATCCTCTGTGAGTTATTATTTAGCTTAGATACATAAAAAATATCTTCCATCTAATTAATATTCCTCTCTTCACGTTAGTCACAACACTTAGACTATATGGAACCTAAGTAAACTGTGCAATATTGAAAGACAGAGCATCCTTTGGGGTTGCAAAAATTTTTGCTTTATAAATATGTGATAGTGCTTCTACAGCAAGGAGCACTTTTACATGCAGGTTGCATTCTTCCTGCTGTGCAAGCGAAGCCTTCAGGCCAGACTTCAGGCCAGATTCCTCACCTGTATATTTAACTTACTCAGATACCTTCAGAATTGCCTCTCGGTGACCCAGTAGTGTTTTTGGGACTTGTTAGGTTTCAGCAAACACTCAAGCATGCGTTTATTTGTATACAGACTGGTAGTCTTGTGTGGTGCTGGCACATGCGTAACAGACATTTATGCAGTATTGCTTACATAGCCACCAAGCTTACATGCTAAAAAGCTTACTGGATGTCTGTAGGTAGCAGGAGTTCAGGCTGCGCGTAAAGAAAATGTGGAGAGACGATACAAGCCTAAGCAAGTGTAGGCATGGCCAGAGCACCTCTTATGGGACCGAAATCTTTGATGAAACAGAAACAACAGTAATAAAAAAGGAATTGTTGGTGAGAGGCTGCATGCCATCCAGGCATTGAAGTAGAGAGGAAATACAAAATCGTTCAAGCTAGGCCTTTGCTTCTTATTCCTCATCTCTCATTTTTTCATTTTCAATATGATGTCTCCTGTGGATTTCCACATCCACCATCTCTCTGCCTTTGTAGGGCCTCCCCAGGTGTATTGTCTCTGATAGTTTTGTTCTCTATGCTTTTGTGTAGCTTTTCTTGCCATTCCTATTATTTGAGTTACTTCTGGCCAAATGTATTGGTCCAGATGAGGGAATTACTTCAGGCCTCAAATCCTAGAATAGTAATGAAAAAGGAGTACTGGAGAAGAAAATCAATCTTTTCCCTTAATCATATCTATTAACTCTTCTCCAAACCATCTTTTTCTTGTAGACACAGCCACACACTGGAGCGCTATTGGCAGCATTAAAAAATCTCTGAAATTAAAAGACAGAACAAAAATCTTTTTTTATTATGACATTATCTCCAGATACAAGGTGTGTGTCTGCTTAAATGGTACAATATAAATAGAAGCAGAAAAAATAGCCAAATATTGCAGTAGCAGTATCTTTCACTGAAGCAACCAAGAGTCACGTTACATTCCCTATGGTCATCATGGTAGCAGTAGAATTGGCTTGGCTAGCCAGGCAGCCATCCCTAAGTATGAGAAATGAGATAATGGGAAAGAGAGAAAAACTTTGTGTGAAGAAAATGCACTTAATTGAGCTGGGACTGAAAACGTGGAAGTCTTTATGAGAACACTGTTTATTATGTCTCTCTGCATCAGGTACAAGAAGTGACCTAGAGCACTTCATTAGAAATATCTTCCATTGTTAACGTACGCGCAGCAAATGGTGTAGCTCAACAGTAAAGCAAACAATATAGCACAGCACAGATGTGCATTGGCAATACATGCAAATGTTCTAAAGGGAAATTTTCATTTATTTTTATATACAATGCTATCAGTTCAGTGGGAATTGAAAATAGTAACATCTGAATTGTTCAACTGTTTTTTAGATGAAGTGTCAATCGTAGGAAGCGGGTAATACATTAGTATTAGTTTTTTAGATGGGATCATTTGAAAATTGTTTTTATCTATCATTGTGTCCCGGAAGGTGCTTTACAGCTGAAGTGACTTACTCTGTTCTCAGAAGAACTATCATGTTAAATGAGCCTCTATTTATTGAGGTGGTATCTTACTTCTGCTAGGAAATGGAACGTTCCTGTTCTAGCTGCTTAGAAACCTATTCTTTAAGGAAAGTGTCCATTACTCAGGCTAGTTGTCCCAATTCCAACAACGTTTTCTTAATTTGAGAACAAGTCTTGAATCTGCAGGACAGAAAAAAAAGGAGGATTGATGTAGCTCAAGGTAGACAAGAAGAAATTAAAGCTTGACTGCTTTGAAAGATGGATGCCTCCCAGCAGGAGCTCAGAGAAGAATTGCATGTAAGAATAGAAAGTGTGGACAGGTTGCTGGGAAACGGATTAATGAGCAGGAAGATAAATTGAAAGGAAAAATTAAACAGCAGACAGACCCTGCCTTTAATGTCAGAAAGACTGATGTCCACTTCCCTGTGAATAAAACTTCCATTTTGAATCCTGATGCTCCTGGTTTTCAGACCAAAATATCGTCTCTAATCACATCTGGTGGCAGTACAGGTTGGTGAGTTTTTCACTGCACACTGTTCTGCTACCTGTTCAGTGTGGCAGCAGCATTGAATGAAGGAGGAACTGTTGCCTAAAATAACCAGAAGAGCATCCAGTGATGTGCTGTGGCAAGTCGTGTTTGCATGAATGTACCTTAGTCGTATTAAGATGGGAAATTGTAATGTTTTCTGACATTTTAAGGGGAAAACTGCATGCTTAATTCATGGAAATATTTACTGGTTAAAATGAATATTTCAGTTTTACATAGGAAACAGATTATTAAGATGCTATGACATACATTCATTGGTACAGAATCAATTTGTTGTCATTTTGCAATTTACATATTTGGGACTAAGGTTAAGTCTGCTTTATGTCGCTAGAGAAGCCACTGACTGTCACAAGAGTCCTTTAGTCAGAGTAATGGTGCTCGTACGTCAGAGTGAGACAATGATGAAACTTACGAACAAGAACATTCGGGATACCTGTGGGAGATCTGCAGATACTCAAATAAAAGGAGAACGTGTTTCATTTGGAGAGACAACAGTAGAAAAAGCAGATTATGGAAATGGGTCATACTATGCAACAACATCTAATGCCTGAGGGAGTAGCCAAGAAGCACCTACGAGATGGAAATATAACAGCATGGTTATGGATAGAGCAACTCTGTTCATCCATGGAAGACAAAAGCAAATACATTACTTTTCAAGAGCAAGAGAAGATAGATGCAACAAGAACTGAAGGAATTAAGAGTCACACACTGTGCAAAGGTCTCATGTGGTAAGGTGTTGATGTTGAGTATTTTTGTATAGATTTCAAAAAATAGAAGGCATTTTTTGGTAAAATGTTGCATACTTGAATTACGATTTCATTTAGCCTAGTGTCAGTCTGTTTACTTAAGTAGAATTACTTGTTTTCACTAAGACAGCTGAAAGCAGTGTCAGACATCTATGGATGTTATAAATGCTCTTGTCAAAGGATGAGAACAAGAATGTTAACAAGAAGGAAGAAGTATCAGCTTTTACAGGGTGCTTGCAGATTTCTGCTTTCTCTTAATATCTACTAAGTTATGAACAGTCATATGCCTGGTGAAGCAGTTGGTCTTCAATTCTGTAGTGAATAAGTTCTGCCTTAAGCACTGGTGTGAAATAATGGATCTGACCTTAAATTTCAGCCCCTAGTCTTGTGGGATAAGGTTGAACATAATACTTTTTTGAAGCTCCAGGAGGTTCCCTGTTTAACATTGGCAAGTGTACAATGGGGTATCTTACCTTGCTATCACTGGGCAGATTTAAAGATTTTATTGGAATTATTGGGAGGGGAGAGGGGAAGAGAAGAGATGCCCCTTGTAGAAACTCATTTACTGCATCTTGATGAAGCTTTTCAGCAGGCACCCCAAATGAAACATCTAAAGGCCTCTTACTAGGAAGACACCTCTGTAGGAAAGTAATTGTACCACTTTTTACACTTTCCATCTTATGTCAAACTCCTCCTCACCACTCCTGTCCTTCAACTGATGCTTTTTTCCCTGATGCAGTCCTGTGATTAATAAGATATTCACCTTGGCGAATCTTGGTTTGATCTCATAGTTATCCTAACAGCTTCAGAGATGTGGGGAGTTTATAGAGGGCTTTTTGAAAATGCTCTTGAGATTACAGGTGATTTAAATACAAGATTGTTGTATTTTCGTTGTACTGTTAGGCAGAAAGCTTCCAGTCCTACTAACCTGGGGCAGAAAATGTTTCTGATTTTCTCTTCACGCTGATTTGTTTATGAAACACGTTTCTGTTAGCTTATTGCCTGTTTAAGAAATGCAGTTGTTTTCAGCAATGCTCATATGGGTACGGTATATTCAAAAGCACAACCTACTGTAGAGATGATGAAGCATCTCAGTCTCTGTGTCTCTGCTGTTAAACTGTCATGTTATAATTAAGCCAGTACTTAATAATGTTTTGGAGGTTTCTTTTATTTTGTGAAACACAGCTAGGCATCAAATTAAACAACAAATGACAGTGTTCAGCAGTGACAGCTATGCTCGGCATTCCAAATATGGTGTTTGTAGGAAAAGACCTGTTTCTTTGATTTGTATTTTTTGAGGATAATTTATTTTTATGTTCTGTGAATAAAGTAAGCACGTCAGCAAGTTTTATTTTTATTTGGTATTGTCAGTTATGTTTTATTTAGGTATATATCAACCCTGTTGCTTTTGGGAAGGCCAGGATTTCACATTTGTGAAAACGTATTGAAGCCAGCAGGAACAGTTTTGATAAAATAATTCTTCTGATTTAAATGACCGTTAAACAGAACTTTCCAGAGTTTAAACTTTAATGAAGAATTCAAGTTTGAATAGAAAACAAAAGAGCGGAGGTTTATCCACCCTGCATACCAGTTCTGGTTTCTGGAGTCTATGAGCAGGGACAGAGAAGTAAATATACAACGTCAATCATAATCCCCCATATAGTCTGTTTAATATTGACAAAGTTGTGACATTATAAGGATGTGGCTATTACAATTTAGAAAGAAACATTAATGTTCCCCATTACTTTGACTGGCACTTCAAGAGAGAGAAAGTTTCCTTCGATTACAGTATTGCTGAGACATTGATAATTTATTAATTTGTTTCCAGTTAGAATTGTTCTCATTTATGAATATTTCCATTTGTGTAACTGCCAAAACTGCAGTGAGATGCAATTTGAAATGCCTTGAAGTCTATAATGTGTCTGTCACTTCAAGATGTGAAAAAGGAGTGGGGAGACTTCATTAATTTCAATAGGAAATATGTTTATATGCATTGTGTGATTGGGAGACAAGTATTCTGCATTTCAGTTCTTTGTTAAGATTTTTTTTTTCTGTGAGAAGACTTATTTGTCACCTACAAAGACATTTCAATTTTGTCATGATCAACAGATGCAATTAATATTATTGTACTATTTAATTTTTATTTCTTGTCAAGAACAAAGAGATAACCATGGGATTCCTGAAATAATGAGAGAGAAAGCAAAGAACTGGAAAGATAGATGAAGAATCTTAAGAGAGTTGAGAGGGAATTAGGATTTTGAGATCTTTTAAAAATATGTAAATAGATTATTGGCTTTTATGTGCATTGTTTCTCAAAGGAAAAATAACAGTCCTCAACAGGAGTTGGCTGATCATAATCTAACCTATGCAGTGATTAAGAGGCACAGCACTCAAATTTAAAATTAATCCAGAAATTGAACTAAAATCATATAGATATGCTGAACAATGGAAATATAAACTGCAGTATTTATGTCCTGGAGGAAAGGGAGAAGTCCATGAAATGTGGGCGGTCGATAGTCTTTGAGACAATTGAGCTCTAATTTAAACAGGGTCCTGATTTTGAGGGATAAGTGTTTGTAATCCCGGATGGAAAAAAATTATTAGGAAATAATGAGGTTTCTGCCCAGAGAAGAGTTACCTTGTTCTGTATATAGTTTAAGTTACAATTCAGTTAAATATGTGTATGAACTCCAATAATAATTTAACACCTTCCTTCTGTTGTATCTAACTGTGCTGTAGAAAGGCTTTAATTCTTCAGTGAACTCTCTGTATCTATGTTTTCTCACTTCCACTGATTCTTCCAGATGTCTGTAATAGATGCCATGAAATAATAAAAGAGATTAAGGTTCTAAGACATCCGGTGATGTAAGACTTCTTGGCACTGGAAATTCTACTTACGTACTTCAGTATAGTGGATATTTTCAAAACTACCATTAATTTTCATTGTAGGTAGGTTCCCTTGAATCATAGATATACTTTTTTTACCCATTTTAGAATAAAAGTATTCAATACCTTCATTATTGTCTACCTTCTCTCAATATTTTCACTTATGGAAATGTCCTTTCAAATACTGGAATATTTCTCTTCTCTTTTGTTTCTTAATTTTGCTTGTGAAGTGTACTTATTTATGTTTATTCCATAACCTATGTTTCTTCAGAGCATTTTAAGTAACCTGCCTTCTACTATAAAATCTAAGGTTCTCATGTTTTGACTGCATCCTTTTGAGGATTTGATCATAATTCACTGCAGGGTCTGCACAGTTCATGCCATGCAATGTGATGGAAATTGAATGAGAATTAAGTTTCTTACTATAGTACTTCATGTAGTTGCTTTAATAAGCAAAAGGCTCTCACCAATGGCTGAAAATTATAACTGTAAAATTATCTAGTCCTTCAGATTGGAGTGGATCTACTTTGCAAGTGCTTAAAATAAAAGAAGCATCTATGGATTGACTCTGGAGAGTTTATGAATGTGTACCACGTTTCTAGGGCTGAACTTAAAACATTCAGGAAAAAGCTCCCACCCCATCTTCAGAAGGGAACAATATTCCATGGGTTGTAGCAGTGCAGGAAAACATTGGAGGCACAGAATTTTCCTGAACATAAAATAGTACAAAAAATTCAAGGTCATGTTTTGGTATTTTTATCTTAAGTAATTTAAGTAAGTAACTATAAGTTGATGGTATTTGCAAAACAGGTACTGTTTGGTGTGAGATATTTACATTGTGTACTTTCTAAACTAATTTAAATGCCAGTGATGTAGATGTCTGTGTTTGTTGTTTAGATTTCTGTTTTACATGGGTTTGTATAACCCCTGTTTGTTAATTAACTGCTATTAACTTAATCCTAAATAAGCTTTCCTAAACAGAGCACCATTATGCCCATTCCTCTTTGCTGGTGGTAAAGTGATCCCAAATGACTGGCTCAGATGTTGGTATTTACACTACAGAGGCATAATGTTTGACAAGACAGGTCCCACCATTGGTGTGGTGAGGTTAGAAAACACCCAAACCTTCAGTTGATTGCTGATTTTATTATGCAAACTACATTCTTAGCTGAGAAGACTGTATGAAGGCTAAGTGGAATATAAATTGAGAAGTAATTTGTTTCAGTGACATGTTGTGCTTGTGTTGAAATGGATTGCATCTCACAACGTGTTTTACGGAAGACGAGAATCACAGAGTTGCTCAAGTTAGAAAAGACCTTAAGAATCATCAAGTACAACTGCAGCTTAACCATACTACCCTAACTCTAACAACCCTCCACTAAATCATGTTCAGTCAGTTAAGGCTCTGAACAGTCAGGAACTACTTCTGCATAAGAACTGATCAAAGCAGCTAGGGATGCAAGACCACTGGCCACAGTGTAATGTGTGCGAAAGCCACTTAAACCTATATCCGTAAGGGCTGTTACCTGCAGCAGATGGGTGAAAGTTGTCAATGCTTTAAGTAATGGAAAGACTCAGACAGAGTTTCCTTTTTGAAATGACAGTCATATCCTTTCATAATTAAAATAGGATTTGACTGCATTAAATTTTACCTGCAGCTGAAATTTCCAAAAGGAGGAACAATGTTTTATGTGTAAAGCCCAGATACTGATGACCTTCATAAAATAAATTACTGATAGATTTGTCTTGCTTTATGACAACCTATTCATTATGTAATATCAGTTGCTGTATTCTATACTTAGACTCCATATTATTTTTTCATAAAATTGATGAAGTCCTAACATGAAGTCAGTCAAAGTGACTTTTTTTCCATTTTTAATATTCAAGGAAAACCACTATCCTGCCAGAAACATGCAATTCTTTCCACCATTATTAATGAACGTCAACCAGGTTTTGTTTTGAAAAAGCTGACTTCTTCTAATCTAAGTCGACTGTTCAATATCTTTTTCTACCCTCAGGATTTTAATCAAAAGGCTATATTTTTATTTCAGGCTTTAAGGTACCATTCATTCATAAGGACACAGAATATCTTTGCTGTAATTAGGAAAACAGGACTCTGGGCTGGGACTTACATTTAAACCCTGTCTCACTGTCAAAACCAATCCATAGACATTTTGTAATCCCTATCCTTTGGGAAAAGGAAGGATGCTTAAAGGACCCTTTTACACCTCTTCTGTTCATCACTTTAGTAGTTTCTCTAGCCTTAACAGTGATCCCAAAAGGGAAGAGAAAGATCCAGAATAAAACATGCTAATGGCTTGAATTTGCTTTAGCACTGAGAAGTCAGAAAATACATTTTAGAAAACTGCACTGCAGATACAAATGGCATCATAATTTGATATTTTTTTCCTGATTTCTAGCTTATACGATTATGTTGCCTATATTGCTTATTTTTTTAGCTTTATCTTACTGCTGGGGAATTTGTGTGTACTCTTTAATAAGCTGGGGTAGGACTCTATATCTGTTTCTCTTGACCTCCGGTTAGCTTTTCTTTGAGATACCTCTACTTTTAAGATTGGTAAGCATGCTGACCTATTTCATTAAAAGTACAAGATGGCTAGCAAAGGCGTTGTCCTGTTTCTCCTTCTTCTGGTCAACTTGCAGTCTAACAACTTCTAAATAAGATTTTCTAAAGTACCTCATCTTTTTATGCTCACAATACACTATTTTTGCTTGGAAAAGAACTGCCATTTTGGTCAGCTGACAGGTCCTGACAATCCAGTATTCTTTTCCTGTGAAAGACTGGTGCCAAATGCTTAGGGAGAAATAGAAAAAATAAAATTCAAAAAAGAAGCTTTTAAAATTTATTTATTTGACCCTTATGCCAACATTATTCCAGCCATTAATCCAAACAGTGCATATTTAACTTAGTAATAGTGCACTCATATACAAAATAATCTTTTTCATATATTTAGCAGCCTTACAAAGTCTCTAGCTTTGTTTTATACCAAGGCATGTTCAGTGCTTATTATTTTTCTCTCATATAAATTGATGTATGAATTATAAAATTTTGATAAAAATGGAGATATAGCACCTAAAACCCTCTGTAGAAAGTTCTTTAATACATAGGACATATGTACAATAAATCTTTATCTATTCTATTTACTACATACAAAACCATTCCCAAAATATGCAAACAAGCATAAATACTGTTGGAGAAAGCAGGACCTGAGATAGAATAAGTGACCTTTCTAATAAAATGAATAACATATGTAAAGTGAAGTCTCAAACACCCAACATACCAATGGATCAGTGTTGGAAGATATTTCTGTTGTGCCAATATCTATCCAAAAGTAGTTTAAATTCCTTCAGTCTCTGGGATTTTTTATTTTATTTTTTATTATTATTATTTTTAATGGCATTCCTTGTGTGGGAATTATGTTTGTTCCCCAAAGTAGAACATTTCTTATCTTCATTTCTGGTGACCTTACCTTGGCCACTCTCCATTCTTCATTTCTTTTCCTGCTCTCACAACTGCTCACTTTCTTTTTCCTGGTTCTCTCAATTAGGCTTCCCCTTTGCTAGCAAAACTAATGTATAATCCATTTATATTCTGCTCTCTGCCTCTGTTTACATTTCTGATTTTCTCACTTTTGACTTGTGCAGCATTCTAATATCTTTGTTTTGCTTTTCTATTCTGAGCTTTTCTATTCTGAACTTTGATTTCTTATTTACACCTGGAAAATGTTCCCCATTCAGTGGGGAAATATGCTCCCTTTGTGCTCATTCTGAGACCTCATTCCCTGTGTATATTTGATATCTACATGCCATGCTAATCATTTTAGTTATTTTTAAAATGATTTGTAGTTTGACATAAAGTCATCTTTAGTTCTGTATTTTCTTATGTGTCTGTCTTGTATGGTTGATCTCATCTTGTTTTAGTCTCCTTGGGACAGTTTCCGTCTTTGTTTCTTTTGTATGCAAAACTGAGTATGCTTCCATCACTAAACAAATCATGCTATTAATGACTAATATGTGGATCAGATTACTTCTTTGTTTTCTTAATTTAAACTAAGACAATTCCCATTTTTAACTAGTTAAAATGCAACTTACACCTGCTCTTATTATTGATTTAATGGAAGCAAAGAAGTTATTTATCTCAGATAAAATGCACCATTGGGATGACTTCTGAATCATGATTTAGAAAATTTTAGAACAGATGTTTAGAGTGATTTCTAAGAATAGTATGCTGTGTGCATTTCAGAGAATGACTGATGGGCAATCACAAAGTTCTTTACAGGTGTATAGTTACTAGTTTTGATTTTAATATGGAATTCAAGTTACTGCTGTCAATTTGATTAGTGGGGTAATGCAACTGATGATGTTAAAAAAGTTGAATTTTGATAAAGATACAATCCAGAAAGGAAGCAGAAAATATATTGTAAACATTGCTTAAGAGCTACGAAGCCTGATTGGTTGAAAATGTTAGCATGTGTCTTCATTTTACAACTATAAATAGCACTTTTTATCTAAATATTTGTGCAGTTCTCCATTCTGTAGCACTTAACTGTGAAATCTTAAGGGCAAAGAAACTTCATTACGTAAAATAATTTGTTGTGAAAAAAGGAAAAGGGCAGAAAATTGACAAAAGAAGAAGAAATGTCACTTTCCTTGAAATCCACTGATTAGTATAGTTCTGAAAAAAAAATTACATCTGTAATGTGAATATGTATAAAAGCATGTTGACCTTTTTAATGTTACTTTTTTTTTTTTTTGCGTACAATGTGGAGTATTTTTATTATATTTGACTATTGCAGTAAAATATCAATTTATAAGCAAATGCACAATTTCATAGAATCGTAGATTCCTGTAAGTGTAATGCAAAAGAATGCAATTACAGGCAGAGACAGCCATGCTCAGTACTAAGTGTAGTTTAACATGTACTCTATTCCAAGAAGTGATATTCTTTCAGTGGTATGGGTGAAACAGGGAAGAAGAAAAATTTGAGAGGAGATTGGTGTGTAAAGATAGGTGTAAATAAGGTATTTAACAGGGAGACTGAAAGAACTGAACCCTTCAGTATCTGTCTGGCTTAAATGTCTTTTTCTAGAGATGGTGGTAGAAGTATCAGTGAAGAGGTCTGCTCAGGAATACAGTCTCTACATGTCTCATCTTTTCTGTAATTTAGTCTTAAGTATTCTAGCAGAGGTCTTTTGAAGTACAGCCTCTCTTCCTTCAAGGAAGAACATTCTGCCCATTATTGCATTACAGCCAGCCAAAATAGCATATTTTCACAGATGAGACAAAGCAGTATTGGTAGTAAGGCAGAAGAGATCACCAAATTACACCCTCATCTCAAGGGTAAAAAATAAAAATAGTGCTGTATATATATTTAAAGAAGAGAATACTAAATTAATTATAATAGAGCTATACTTAGAGAAAAATAGTTTTCTTAGATGTATAAACAGTGTTGATTCCTAAAGGATGTACTGTACAAGATTGATACATATTAGTTAACATTTCTTACTGTGTGTTAGTATAAAGTGGTTGTCCATGGGAGAGGGAGCTCCTTATGCCAAAGGGTGTAGACATGTGAAAGTGTGTGATGTGATCCAAACAGTGTCTGAAAGACTTCACAATGTAAGCAAGCAAGAAGAACTGTGTGTTTTTTGGGGGGGAAATAACTTGGGGGGGGGGAAAAAGCAAAACTGAAGGACGGAGAAATTAAGGACTTTGATATTGAGGCCACAATACAAATCTCCGGTAACAATCCTGGGAATCATATCTAGACCTTCTGAGCCCCAGTTAAATCCCTTTCCAGAATTTCTCTCAATAGCAGGAATATGGTTTATCACTTGCAGAATTACAAACCTTGGATTAGTTTTGTTCTCAAGGCATACTGCAGAGCTATTAAGATTCATTTCATGAAATACTTCGATTGTAAGGAAACGACATCATCCTCAGCATCACCATCTTGCCTCCCATCTCTTCAATGACTTTGATTAATCTAAACTTGTATTAATAAAACAATGGTGCTCCTTGTTGATTTAGGGAAGATTGGCTTTTTGTTTCAGTGCTCATCTAAATTCTTTATAGACAACAGCGAGCCTTGAATTGTATAAAATGCATGTTTTGTCATCAGTTTTCTGCAAATAAATTGAGAGTTTGGAAGATTTAAATACTTAAAATCCCACTCCAAGTTGAGACTGTGAAGAGACCCAGCAGGATTCTTAACTGTTTGAAAAAATAAGATAATGTACAGAGTAAATGAAAATAGCAAATGCCACCCTTTTGCTACTACTAAAATTTTGGCACTTACAAAGAGATTTACGAAGTTATGGCTGGAAAAAAAAATAGACTTAAAAGGAAAGCAGGATGTAAACAACTGTAAATGAAGGTTTATAAATGTAATGAAGATTACCTTTGAGACTGTAGATCTTGCAGAATGAAAGCTATATACATTTTCTTTTCTGCCACTGATAATTTGCCTGTATGCTTTTAAAAGCAGTAATGACAAGTTAATGCCTTACACCAATTAACATTTTCTATATGGCAGACATTGAAGTTTCTGCATTCTTGATGAAATCTTAATTGCAGTGTAAAATGTTACAATAGTGTTGTTTAAATTCTGTTATCTTCTTATGTTTGTGACAAATGAGAATCCATTTGTCTTTGCCTCATTTCATTCAGTGTTGCTCCAGCATTGACTTTAGGTTCCCATGCCTGTTGGGCTCAGTGAGCTTGTGTACGACACTTGAATATGTAACAGTGCTATCAGGCTCCCAGTCCAAAATATTTTCCAGGCTGAAGCACAGATGTTATGTTCATTTCATGTCCTCTGTAGAATGCAATTCAGACTCCCGTGGAGCAAGTTTCCATCTTCTTGAGTCTGTTCAAGAACTTCTCTTAGGCTGTTGAATCTTTTATCTGTCTCTAAACAAAACTCGTTCTTCAGAAAAACTGTCAACATGCTGGCTCTGAATTGACTGATGCCATCTGTATGTTGATTTTCACATGCTTTATGCCCTTATGCTATGAAATATGAAAGTTTTCTTTATTGTACAGATAAAATCAGGAGCAGAGATATGTGGAATTATATTGCTTTTCTTGGTCTATGGTATTTGGGAGTAATGAATCTTTATTTTTTGCTTTTTAATCACTAGCTGCTGTATAGCAAACTCAAAAATAACGTTAAGCATCAATGTTTTAGTGTAGCTGTTCATCAGATTTTACTGTTGTTATCTTTTTATCTGAATAATTTCTTCCTATTTCTGTCCATGATGTTCTGTATTTTTATATACTTACCAAATGAAGTAGATTTTTGGTTGAGAGATTTTTTTCTAAAGCAAATTATGAATGTAACAGATGCATTCACTTATAATACAACCTCAAAGATTACTTGAGAGCAAAATGGAAATACATTATTTTGTCATTAAAGGAATTTTGACTTTATATTTTTGACAAATCATTAGTCAAGTTGATTCCAGTAGACTTATACATTGGTAAATGTTATAGAACATGACATAAAACCCTTAGCTACAGGAGATGACTGGAAAATACTAAACAAAACAAATTGGAATTGATTTGTATGTTGTTTTTCTTTCCTGTACCTATATTTTGCATATTATCAGCATGGCTATGGTAAGCTGGTATCCTAGCTTAACATAGGTATTACATAGATATTACAAAAATATGAATTTTGCACTGCTTTTTTTAAATGCAAATACAGTTATGTGATATAGTTACAAAATTATATTTGGGGAATAGCTTGGTACATGCACTCTTTCCCATCTTGCATATACCACTGGGGATGATTATACGGTTTTCTGAAGAGATAACAAACTACTTAGTGATTGGTGTTTTCTCATGGGAACTGGCTTTGGACAGGGACATCTCAGAACAGTCATAGTTTTGGGACTTCAGGAGCACAATGCATAAATACATCTACATGATTGTTTGGGGGGGGGGGGGGGGAGTGCTAGTTTCAAACTGATCCTGTCCACCATCTTGGGCTGAAGCTTGTTGCAGACTCCAGTTTAACCTAGACCACCTTGACCAGATGGGGCTCTTGGCTCTTTTCCACATCCCTGAGCTCCAGGCTCTGGAGGCCTACTAAAGTAGGACATCATCTTGCACCTTATAAGTCCTCCCTTTGGGGTGCATCACCCAAATACTATGAAGCTAATATTCAACAAGGTCTTGCTTACGTGTCTTTGACTGAATTCTTGTGCTCCCATTTCTAGGAGGATTTCTTTCATGTGCCAAGCTTAGTTTATTTACACACTTTCACTTGTGTGTTTGCACAACATAGGTACTACAGACAAGTGTATTTATTACAGGAATCATTCCAGCATCCTCTAATTATTTGGGCTCTGGCCTTCTTGGGAGTGTGCCAGCCCCCTTCCTTGTCTTAGATGATAATTGGCTCATTCTCAGTATCTTCTAAAATGATAGTCTAGGGACTCTTCCAAAGGTAATAAAAATTTAAGTGATTATCAATGCTAGTTGTAATTCATATTTTCCTTTACAACCTTGAAAGGTATGGAACAGGGCCATCTGATTTTTACATTCATTAGGAATATGCAATGGACAAAACGTGTTACTGAGACATTATTTGACAATATTCAGCTTTTGTAGTACAGACAAGATTGAATGGTGCTTCAAGTGTGTTGTTGAATCTTTCCAATATGTCACAATGTACAACCTGTCTTATGCCTAATGTGAAACAAGAAAATGTACAGAATTACTGAGAAGCTTATTGCAGAAATGTAAAATGTAATGCAGGGGCATGAATGCAGATCAATTTAAACTACGTAGAATATTAGTTTTGTTTGTGCAGTTGTGCTGTGATCCCAAAATATAATTAAAACTGTGTGCAGAACCTTGCATGTAACTTCTTATAGTATGATTTGATGACTGAATCATCATTTCTGTATGTATCTGTTTCTAGAAATGAATGGAAAAAAATCAAGAAATTTAAAATGTCTGTCAACAAATTGGTTAAAAGAAAGAAAGAAATTGAGCAAGGTGGAGATGCACAGTGTTTTCAAGATACTGCAAAAGGCAGAATTAGCATTATTGTAGGAGTGACCAGTTTATGGCAAGAGAAGTAATGAGCAGGAAATGAGTCAGTGCAATGATAAGGTGAAAAAGAGATACAAAAAGGTGATGCAAAAAGTATGCTGTTTGGCAAGAGAGAAATTGTGTGATCTATGAAATTAGAGAAGAAAGAAAGATGTGATGAAATGAAATTGGATTTAATGAGGTAGAAGAGAGGTGATTATGGACAGAAGAAAAATAGAATTTAGTGATGAGAAAATCCTATTAAATAATCCAATAAATCTTCTTGCCACTTTGGGATTTCCCATCTTACTTCTCTTTCTCTCCCGAATATTTTCCAAGGTATAATCTTAATATTTAACCTTATAGAAATGCCATTTTCCTCAGGAAGCATTTCCACATACAAGACTAGAAAAACAACACAAGTGTACTCCTGATAGTTACTGCCTTCAGCCTTGTATTCTGCATAGTGTGTTAGTCAAGTTAGTTTGTGAAGAATGTGTTTAGGTCAGTCCTTTTTCTAAGGACTCTTCTGTTGTTTCTTGTTGTTTGTTTGCTTGTTTTCATTTGTTTTCCTTTATTTTCATTTTTTTCCCCCAGGGGTAGGATGGGTTTTTGTTATTTATATCAGATACTGCATATGAAAAAATCATCTTTCCAATTTTCTGATAATCTCCATTGCATAAGTTAAATCTGTAGACTTTTCTGCAGTTTGCTTGCTTTTAATGGTGGTTCCATATTACGGCTTTTAAAAATCCAAGCAAAGTAGATAGAAGCAGCATTAGAATGCGGGTAGCAGATGGCATTCCGTTAGGAAATGACTGGTTTAGCCTATTGGAGTCATGTCTGAATTATAGTCAAAAGGTAAAGTGCACGGTATTTGTGTGGGTATTTGTCTTTTTGATGGATAAACAGGGAAATCCATCACTTTATGCCTTAAAAAAACAAAAAACAAAAAAACCCAAAACCCAACACAACAAAACGCAGCACCTACTCATAAGACAATCTATCGAAACAACAATTACAACAGACACTGCATTCTCACATTCTCAGTGTGTGATATTTCTGCCTTAATGTTATGTTATTGAGACCCAATTTGGCAAGATCTTGTCTTTAGTTAAAATTTGATATGTTTGATATTCTGTAGGTTGTAAATATCAGCAAAATTATACACAGGGAAATCCCTCTGATTTTACTTAAAATGGATTTAACAAAACAAGTCCGGAGAACCTTAAAGGCAATGATCGTTGTGGTCCTTTTCAACTCAGGCCATACTACGATTCATTCATTCTATGAAGATAGAAGAGTGTGGTGGAGGGTTGTCATGAAAAAGCAGTACAATTGAACTGCAAAGTTTTAGTTTAATTTACATATAGAAGGCTTTCCTCTGGAGTTGCAGTAGATCTAAAGCATTAGTCCTAAATCAGTTTGTTTTATAGAGTGGAAGACAGCTAGTGTAACTAGCTAATTAATCTGGAGATCCCTTGGTCCTTTGGTAATTACTACTCACTGCTTTTTAAGGTGGGCTTTGTTGTTTTGTTTTTTTTTTTTTTCCCCTGCTTTTGCAATAGCTTTGGATCATCTAAGACATTTCTTAGAAGCCTGTTTTTCAGGTCAAAAGAAATCCAGGAACTTCAGTTAGTGACATAAAAGAAATACGTTGCTTTTGTCAGATAATGAAACTTACTGGAATATGTTACTATCCTTATCCTATATATGGGGAGCAGAAAGAAATGTGTACTAACCAAATCCTCCACCTCTGTGTCCTTCATGAGAAAGCATTTTGAGTGTTGCAGTTGCACAAGTCTGTTTGTTCAGCTTGAAGCAAGTTTCAGAACTGGTTCTGGTCAATTAGATAAGCTTGATGTTGATCAGCAAAATTCTTGACTTTGAATGCTATAAAGCTGCAAGGAGTTTCCCTTAAGTAATCATCCCCTTCACACAGAAGTGCTGAAATCAAAACTGAGCAAGTCACTTCCCTTCCTGAAGACTCAGGCTGATCGGACTGTCTCTATGAATATGAGTTACACATTTTCATGCTGAAGATGCAATTGGCATAATCTCAGAGAAAGAGAATTCTTAGGTTATTTTAAAAGAGAACCAACGTCTAAGCAAAGCTTGTGTACTGTGGTTTTGGAAATGTGAGAATGAAGAAAGCATTTCTTAATGACTGTGAAAAAAATGCTTAACTGTTGATGCAGCTTCAAAAGAGAAATAGATTTATACTTTCAGCTCTACACTGTATCTGTTTCTTAAAATGTGGCATTAAAAGTAAGGACTTAGCATTTTAATCCTAAACCCTCTCTTTACTGAGGAGATGATGTACACAGCTTGGTATGCCATCTGTTTTTCCAACCAATGAATACAGTCTATATTTTTAGTGACTGACCAAGTGACCATTATTTTATTGATGATTCTTGAATCAGGTTCTGGATAGGTTACTACCGTATGTTTGTACCAAAGAGTTCAATTGTACATGAGGTAAAATTTGAAAAGAAGACAGGAAGAAAGAATTTTTTCAGGAGTATAAAATAAAATGTGATAGCAGTAGAAAGCTAAAGGAAGCTTGAAGTGGCAAGAAGGGAGAGGAGGTGTTCTAAATTTATAATGAAAATTAATTATGCATTCACTGCATCTGATGAGGTCAGACATGATGAATTTAAATAGTACATGAGAATGAAGGCCATCTTTTATATTAAAGGCGATGTGAGGAAGAGCAGAGAAATAAAGGAAGCAAAGGGAGAAAATTGCAACATTGAGGCAATAAGTAACAAGAACATTAAATCGAACAGATCTGCTTTGTGACTAAATTGATTCACAATTTTCAAGCGATTCAAAATAATGGTAATTTATTAGCCATAAAATTACACTGGAAAAATGTTTAAAGCTGCCGAGGAAGTTAATGAAAGAAGGAATTTCATAGTGGATATTCACCAGCTTGCAGCAACCTTTAGAAGTTCTGTAATTCTTGTTAAGATTTTGTTCCTTTGTTCAGTATAGTTGCTATGCATGCTTCTTGATTTTATTGGGGAAAACATTTTTTTTCCCTTTTTTTTCTTTTTCTCCCTGTCTCCTGTCACATCTGTCCTGTTTTCTATACCGGATTTCATTTGTGAACATAGTATTTGAGCAAAGTAATTAAACACAAGCTCATAGAAATGCTGTACGATACAACCAGCTGTACAGCTAAAATAATCTCTAGCCCCTCTTTCTGGAATACCAAAGTGGTTTTTGTTAGTAGGGATAGACAGTGCTGAATAGCACCTGTACAAGTACATCATAGCTTCTCTATTTTATATTGGTTTTATATGTGTGTTCTGGGGAGTATGAAGATACCACATTTCTCAGCCACCTTCCTGTTCATAAATTCTGGTACTGTGGAGCTGGGAACCCTTTATCTTCATGTGGAGTTGAGCAGAACTTGTGATACGTATACATTGCTGTCAGATCCAATAGTTTACTCAAGGTATTGCTATGGAAACTGAAGAGACACAAAGACTATGTGCATGGAGATACGACCAGGAAGTAAGAAACTCATACTTTCTTTGTGAAAAATATGTGTTTAATCACAGAAAAAGAAAGAAAAGGAGTCCTTCAAGAGTTCCATTTCTGTGTCTCTGAACTAAGGATTGTGAGCAGAAAGTTAAATCTGAGAGTCTTAGTGGTTAAGAGGAAAAAAGGTAGAACAGCGAATAGTAAAGTGTCACCTCAGACTTTTACAAAGCAGCACATAAGAGAAAAAAATATATGTATATTTCCTTTAAGGGTGGTTTCATGTACTAAGCTGTGGAGTGCAAGGTTATCAGAACACAGGATACTGTGCCAGATAATTCATAAAATGGCCTGGGTTGAAAAGGACATCAAAGATCAGTTTCAACCCCCCGGCTGTGGGCAAGGTCACCAACCACTAGATCACGCTGCCCAGAGCCTTCCTCTAATTCCCCTGTGTCAGCTGTTATGATTCACTAGTTTTAATATTATTCCTGAGTTCACTAGAGACAGTTCTCCAGGCAAGCTTCTAAGGCATAATGTGTAACCGAACAGACTTATTATTTAGTGCTTGTTTTTTTTTAACACATGTATTTAACGTTCTTCATTTACTTACGATCAACCTCTATGCTGAAAATAATCCCTATAGCTGTAATTAGATAACCATGGTCAGATTGAGTCAATACCCATTCCTCTGAAGAACACTATACTGAATTTGTGGAATACAGCTCTAACCTTTCTCCTGGCATATGTCATTATTACTAGAACCTGGTTCCAAGGTCTATCTAATTCATGTTGTAAGTTATTTACCAATTAAGTAAGCCATTAATAATAGATAAGCATGTATTTAATGCATTTGTGTGGTCCTCGTAATTTAGAATATTAAGTATTTAGTATGATTTTCTATTGATAAGTAGTTATTGTATTGTGTTTGATGAAAAGCCTTTCAAGTTTAACATCTGACAAAAGGTTTTATGGTCTTCTAGCACATGAGAGTTTTGAAACCTGTTGACAAGCAAGGCCTTTCATGTTACATTTCCTTTTCCCTTTTGTTTCCCTTAGCCTTAACCTTAGAGATGAAAGTAGCTGTTATACTGAGGATAGAAATTCGGTACAATGTGCCTACTTAGTCCCAAAGTGCTTGGTGTTAATTCCATCTTGTGTCCTCCTCTGCATTTTGAACTCACAAATGGACTGCTGCAGTTCTAGTAAAGTCATCAACAGTCAAACTTTCCATATTAACCTGTTATTTTTTTCTTTGAGGACTTCAAAGTTCACTTTGAAAAACAAGTTTGGCATTTCAGTTACTGTTTTACAGTGATTCGCCTTTAGGAAGAAACGTTGCAAGGCACTTCTGTACAACTGTGTGTTAGCTTGCTAGCGTCTACGTGTGTTCCTTATTTACCTTTGAGGAACCCGAATATATTGCCAGGTGTGTCAGTTCCTTTTGATGATGTCTGAGAGTTTTCTCTAGGGTTATACATTGGTTTGAAGTCAGCTTCCATTGCACAACAATCTGTGGCATATAGAATGAATGAAAATGATAAATATTATACTATAGGAGAAGTTGTTCCAAAGACAGGTTTCCCCTGTCAAACACACAAGTCAAACACGTTGTTAGAAAAACTCAGAAGTGCTTCCTGATTCAGTTATGTTACTGACTTTGCAATATTGGTCAGGTCTACCAGCTTTTCATTTGACCCATGAGAAAAGATCTGTGCACTGGATGAAAAATGGACATAACACTCTTCTCCATGAAACCCATAGGTAGATAAAGCTTTGGCTGAGTAGAGTGGGAAATCTGTGTAATCCACAGCTGTGGCTTCTCTTTTATGGCTCAGTTGTGCCAGATGCATGTTGGTTAGGTTTCCAGCTATGCCCAGCATGTGGAATATGGGAAATGCAGAGAAGCTGCTGTATCTAGGGAGCTGCTAATTTATGGTAGGAGATATGGCTGACAGAAGCCAAAGGAACAATGAGCATGCAGAAAGCTGGATATTCAATGGCTCTGGGAAAAGGAGTTAGTAGTGCCCGCCCCTGAAAGAGAAATACAAACCATTATGTGGTAGGGAGTCAGCAGACCATTTCAGACAGACGTTTGTGTCTTGGAGAGTCAATGTATAAAATAGGACAACCATCTCATTTTCAACTTCAGTTGAAATTTGGTTCCAATCATAACTTTAAATTAAAATCCTTTTTCAACTTTGGTGATTTAAACATTTTTCTGCGCATTTTCTGTCTTTCTTTTCTATCTGCCCTGACCTCAGGCAGAAGTAGATTTTTTTTTTTCTTTCTCACAACAGGGAGAAATCCTCCCCCTGCTAGGATCCAGTCAAATTTTCCTCATCAGTTAGGTTGACAGCAGGCTTAGCACATTTATTAATTATGAGTGTGATTTGTTGGAACAACGAGATTCCAAACTTGGAGTCCTGGCGTGATTATAAATAAATAAAGAACCTTAAAAATGCTTCAAAGCAAAAGCTCAGCAAAGAAAAGAAGGGAATCTACTTTGAGACTATGCTACTAAAGGAGGAATACCTTTTTTCTTTTTGAAGAATTTCCCAGAGTATTTTAGCAATACATCAATGATCTACAAGTATAAACGTGGCTTTTTTTGTACTCCTTAGAGCTTCACTGGAACTAATAATGTTATGAACTTTTGTATATCTCCTTGTGAACATCTTTTGCCTTCAAGATCGGCAGTAGTTCTGCTCTTTCTTATGTGTCCTGTCATGTTTCTGGCTTTGGGGCATATGCCTTCTGCCACTTACCAGATGAAGTTCTGCAACACCATTGCTTATGTGGGGAATTGTTTCTGGGTTGTCACATGCTTTTCTTCTATTGGAGGAGCGTGAATGCTCTGCAGGCCCTTACAGGGATCTGGGGAGGTCATCTCTCTAGTCAGAAGCCTAACTCCAAAAAGGGCGACCACCACCTGCAGGCTTATCCCATGATAATTAACCAGAAGAAGGAGGTTTGTTTTCAGACATGTTTTCCACGTTGCTTTTGTTAACTAACAGCCTGCCTATTGAACAGAACCAAACTACTGATGCTGGGGAAATTAGTTGTCAGAAATTCCAGTGGAGCTGCTTTTTGTGTGCCAACTAAACAACTGTACTTAGAGAATCTTAACTATTCTGTGTTACAAGCAGACAGCGTGGTGATTTAGTTGGGCAGCGCTACAATTATTGATTTCAAATCTTGAGAGTTGTGTTAAATATATTGTGAACACTAGTATTTATCCCTTTGTGAGGCAACATCTACACTGAAATTAGGAAGGCGGAGTGTGCAGTGGTTACTTGAATAAACCTCATGGCAATTTGTTCTTGTGAAAGAAATACAGGTACGATTGTATTTCTTGTCCTGACCTACCCTGTGTATCTATTTAAATATTTACCAATGCTTATGTTTTTCAATATTTATACTTTTATGTAACTTACCTTGTGAGCCTTCCAGTTCTGTAGCTACTTATTTCCTTCATGTAACCACTATGAGCAGTAGTGCTCTGTCTTACTGTCACAGAATTAGTGTATCTATTGCATATCTGTATTTCACTCTTCTTTGAGGGATTTGTATCCAACAGCTGCCCCACCTCTATCCCACTGCTATGTGTCTGACCGTGAGAAGTAGATCAGAAACATAATGCAGCAAAGTAATCTGCTCATCACTGGCATTAGAACTTCTGAATTTATTTTTTTTTCCTTAATTAACCTTAGTACTCCTCTCTCAAGGAAAAGTAAAAGCACACATGCAGTGAACTGGTTTCACCTCTTCGTTACTGAGATGGTAGAAGGCGCTCTGTGGTTGCATTTCTGGGGCAGTTCCAATGAAACTAAAGGAGCTACTCCAGCTGAATTTGACTCATTAATGTGCCTTTCTTTAGATGTAAGATTTGATTTTTTTGAAGGTACTATTCTAGTGTGTTGTTTTTGTAACTACACTGATTTCTTTGAAATTACATCTATGACAAAATGATGTACAGCCAACATAGCTTAGACCTACAGGGGTTAGTTACAGTCTAAAAGAGAATATTGTGGACCATGAGAGTGTCAGTGACCTAGAAAGTAGCGCAGAAATGCATTTGCATTGTGTGCTGGTTATGCACCTTGCTTTTTTAAAACTCGGTTACTCATTTTTCAACTCTATTATGTTTACTGGACAAGTGCCATATAGTTCATGATGAGCTGAAAACGGAGGTCACGCTATTAAGATTTTTGTCATTCACAATTAGGCACTTATGTCCCCTTTTAAAAGAACACAGCTTTCAAACAAATAAATTTAAAACTTAATTGTGTGAGGGATGCGCTGGAAGTAATGCTTCTTGTTTTATTATGTTGTCCCACTGTGTCAGATCACGTGGCAGTAGAGGTTGAACCTCCCTGATGATATTCTCTTAAATTCTAATCTTTACATATAAAGCCTCAGAAAAGTGAAGGAACAGGTGTCTGAATCTCAGATTTTGAACATGTACTATCCAAACTGTTCATCCTTCTATGTGAAGTTGCTGCACTGACCCAAAGGTTTTTGAGATCAGTTGAAAGGCTGATATTTGTGCCCTACTTCTGAAAAAGCCTGGAAACTTTTGCACCATCTCTGATTTTCAGTGAGACATTTTCTCTGTCTTGAGGTTTCTGAACGACTAGATGGTGGGGGATTTACTCAGTGACTGAGTTTCCAGGCTGCCTGGACTTTGTCATTTGTGATCTTAATATTGTTTTAGCTGTGACTGTTTTTGACCTCATTAAGGAAAGTATGATTATTTAAATAGGTTTCAGATTTTAGCTCTAAGATTTTTAAGATGCATATAATGAGCATAGTTCTATGTTGTCCTTTATACTATTAAGACACGAATAGCAATATAGTGACCAGCTTATTTGTTATGCACTTCTCAAGTACTCAGATGCTGCTTAGTTGCATTAGGTATTCCAGAGAATGCATTATATTGTATAATGTGTATATATAAAATATTACTGCAAAAATACTTGCACTATTATTAAAATGGTAATCATCTATGGAATGAGATATCTCAGGAACTTCAACATTAATTCTGTATTCAGATGGTTGGCTCTTCATCCAAAAACTTTGTGCTCTGCCTGGTTTTTATTCCATGATGTTCTCTTCCTTTGTGTTCGTTTCTTTCCTGTCATTGTCCTTGATGACTCTGTACTTCCCTGGATTTCTCCCCTGACCTCTTCTTGCATTCCCTATCCTTTGTAAAGCTTTGGATTGTGAAGCTGGCTATTCTACACTTGGGTGATTACAGCTTTCGTTCAGGGAATGAAGACCAGATGTGGTGCTTCCCACTTGCAGGTTATTTTTCCCTCTTTTTCCCTGTGCCACCCACATCACACGACTGCTCATTCTGTATCAGAAACTGCTCTTATTCATTATCAATGCGGTTAGTTTTACCTTTAATCCATAAAGCAGTCATTCCAGCTGCTGCCTGTCCTTCTGGTTCACGCAGCACAGAACCAAAATGTTTTTGCAGGAATCATCTTTGGACAGCTGTGTTTCATGATGCTCTACTGTGGATTTTAGAAGATCCTGTATTTTAAGTGGTCATCATTCATTTTCTGAAAATGCCTTTGAGAACATTTCATAGCCATGCCCAAACTGTTCTCCGTCTTTTGTGTGGAGAAGGCAAAACAGTTTCAAAAGAAACATTCCATGCCTTTCTTGGCTCACATCCTGCTGCTTCCTAACCTTTTTTTTGTTGTTCACCTTTTATTTTTTTTCCTCCATCATACATTAATTCCATCTCTTCTTCCTTCAGAGACAGATGGTGAGCTGGTGATACTAATGAGCTCCCTGCTGCCCAGGGAAGGCAGGCTGAAACGGTTTGTGTTGTGAGAGCTAACAGGCAGAGCACCCTCACTAAGGATGTAACACGCAATGGAGGGTTTTATAAACACATTCTGTAGCAGACTTTCTTCACCTATGAACTGTGGTTCCCCAGGAGATCCACTTTCCAAAACAGTTTACCTAATAGTCCAGTCCTTACTGTGTTTATTGGGGTATTGTGAATGTACAGTAATCTCCCACTTCTATGGAGACGGAGAGAGCATTAGATTGTGGACACATGGCAATTGAATGCCCTGCATCTCTGGCATTAGCACACTGAGAAACAAAAACAAAGAGCACCTGCTGTTCCTCAAAATGATAATTCGAACAACGTAAACACTTTGTTGGCAGAAGGCCATTCTCTTCTGGTCTAACTTTAAAAAGAATGCAATTAATTATAGGAACAGCAGACCTCTAAGGTAACAAAATGCAATTATCCAGAGATTCATGATAGATTCAGTTATATCTTGTTTAAAACATAATAGGATTGTCAAAACTGACTTGTTCTTAGTATGCAGTTAAAAGCAGGTCCATTTAGTCTGGAAATCTAGCAGTTACGATTCTGCGGTCAGATCAAGGCTGACTACAAAGTTCCAAAATTGTGCTAGTTCTGTGAATTCAGCATAATTGTGAAAATGTTTTCAAAACCTATTGTATTGGTTATGATTTTTAGAACTTTATTAATGAATTCATTAAATGTTCTCTCTCCCACAGAGATAACAAAGAGAGGTGTTCCCATTTCTCCACAGCCAGTGGAGTAGCTGCAGAGACACAAGATTTCTAATTGAACAAATGGAAAGCTTTCACTTTTTATGTCTAAAGACAAGTAAATACTAATATCAGATTATCTGTCCCTTAAAGAGCTCTTTTGCCCAAGAATGCAGCATTTTGCCACTGGAATGGAGAACAGTAAAAAAAAACAAACATTTGCTTGCAATTATTACACAGAGAGATATCACATAAATTCAAGGGCTAAATGATTGTCTATTTAACTCTGACTAAATATTGTAGCAAACAGGGAGGTGTTGGTTTCTTATCAAAGCAGGTACTTTGATATCTGCTAGTACAGAATAGTACCCAGTCCACATTTAAGTTAATTACAGAATACTAGCAAGTAACAGATGTGCTGCAGATGGCTATGGTGATTAAAATAAAAAACCTCACAAAGAATGGTTTTACAGGTTTGGAAGCTAACAATATATAAATGGGTTAAGAGGTGATATGTTAGAAAACTCACTTTTTTTTTCTTTACAGAGTGAGTTTTACAGTTACAGACTTAAACAGAGATGTTTTCCCTATCTGAATATAATTCTACTATGCCAGCCAGTTACTTTGGGAAAATATGTGTGTACTCTGTTCTTGGGGCTGTGATATCACCAGTTTTTGGTAAGAACATAAAATTAGGGTCAATATTAAAGTAGCTGACAGTCTCTTTGATTTTTTAGACTGTAACTTTACTGAAATGAAAGCTTTTTACAGGAATGTACTGGTTTTGCTAAAAATGCTTTTATAAGCATTTCTGATTTACAACTGGAAATTCTACCCCAAAAGGAGAGGGAGCCACTTGTAGACATTCAAACACCTATACTAGAAGAAATAAGTTGATCGTGTAAGCAGTGTGACTCAGGAAACTAAACCAAAAGTTCCCATGGGTCTCTTCACAAGTTTTTTTCCCTTTTGGGATGATGCTATTTCTGTGCTCCTTTTGTCATTTGACAAGAAAATGGTTTCCTGCCCAGCTGTAAGAGGCATCATTATAAGATGAAAAAGATTACAAAATGTAAAGGAAATGATAGCACCCAAGTAATTTAATATTGCATAAGTAGGTTGACCCAATTTCCAAGTTAATCAATATTCAGACCATTTTGCCATGCGATCTAACCTCTTAAATAGTGGTGTGACACTGCATTAGCCTAAAGGAGCTTAGTGTATTCAATGTAATACACTATTATGTACAAAAGTTCTGTCATACCACAGTACTCTGGGCTGAATTAAAAAAGTATAATTAAGCTTCTTCTGTTCATTGTTATAGAATACAATAGAGGAGTGAGATGCCTCATAACCTCAATTACTGTATAGAAAGAACATGAAAGTTTCTGCCTTTATCTTAATACATCATTCTAGTAAACTTCTGTACCATACAGGTCATTTACAGTATATTCATGTTGAATTTGTTCTGGTGGTAGGAATCACAGAATAACTTGCTTATGGGTTTTACTTCTACCCACTATAGCAACTTCTTTGCTGTGATCCTATGACTTTTCTCTTTGACTCCTGCAATTCTCTTTGACTCTGCTGTTGTCTCCACGTGCTTGTTAGAAGAATAAGAGTACTTGTTGTGGCTGATTTCAAGTGGCATGAGAGTGGGCAAGCAGGCTCATAAAGGCCTCTTCCATTTGCCTTTCCCTCACACAGATGATTGGGACTGTGTCTTTCTTCTAGCAGTTGCTATTCAGGAAAATTGCCAGAGTTTTGGATTTTTGGAATCTCTCACCCTCTGAAATCAGGGCCCAAAAGCCATTTTGAAGGGAGGGAAAAATGAAAGAGAAAACAAATGACCATGTGGATGCCCCATTCCTGGAGGCGTTCAAGACAGTGTTGGTAGTGCCCTTGGCAACCTGCTCTAGTACCAGATCTGGAGGTTGGTGGCCTGGTTTGTGGTGAGGGAGATGGAAACTGATCATCCTTGGGGTCCCTTCCAAGCCATTCTGTGATTCTATGTAAGTCTTGTTCCCTTGGGGAGCCAGACGTGTGTGTAACACTTGTCTCACTCATAATTTATCAAGCAGAATGCATCCTCTGGTATATAGGTATACTGGGGAAGTTTAGTGGTATGGATGAAGAAGAATTTAAAACTGACTAAAGGATGTTGCCATGAGATAGCTCTGGGGCTTATTATTTCAGAAATAGAATTGCTGTTTGTTTAGTCTGTAATATCACTGATTTTACAGCACTGTTTTTCTTTCATGTATATCGTGGGTACTCAATGATCTTTAAGGTGTTTTCCAACTAAAGCAATTCCATAATTCTATGGATTATGGATTCGATAATTCCAGCTGTTTCCTCTTAGGTCATAGCCAGAGATGGCATAGGTCCATGCATTAAAATATATGTATTTGATCATTTATTTGCCAAAAAGTGTTGTAATTTTTAATGGTATGTCTTATGTGAAAGTACACAGAGGTGCTGCAGAAATATTTTCTTGCAATGTTCTCTCACTTTCTGAATTTGGTTTCTATTTATGTTCCCTGTTACTTCTGATTATTTGATGTGGTGGAACGATATTAAATATAAAGCAATGCATTATTCAAATTAGTTTTAGGTTTTTGTTGTGTCAGTAATGCTAGTGGGATTGTGGAAACCAGGGGCATTCTCTCCCAGAAAAAATGGAGTGAGAGAAGATGCCTTTTCAGTGCTTAATCTGCCTTTGCTTTAAATATGGAGAAGCTTTGGTATTTTGGATTTAATGAGGGCTACGTCAACATTCAAGGCTTTTTGCTTTTGTTAAATAGTTGGCATGCTGTACTAGCTGACACAGTTGTATTTCTACTGTCAAAATCCTCTTCTAGCTGTTGCTTCCAAAGCTGCATGGATTTAGCTCTTTGGGTCTGTCTTGATACTTAGATAATCTTTTTAGTTTAGTATAAACTACATCTACTCTCTATTTCTTTCTGTCTTTCTTTACTTCATTTCTATCTTTCTTTTTCTCCCTCCCTCCCTTCTTCCTTTCCTTCCTCCCTCCCTCCCTCCTTCCATTTCTTCCTTTCTCTTGTCCACATTTCTTGCTATTTCTTCTCTTACACATTAATATAGACAAATCAATATGAATAATTCTTTTCAATAAAGACAGCCCAAGAAAAGTTAAGCAATACAGTTGAAATGTGAACTGGGGAAGTGTCGTTAAGACACTCTAAAGCTGCCTGAGCTGCCTGTTTGTGTTCCAGATTAGTTTCTGGTCGAAGACTTGGTCTAAGACTTTTAACTCTGTTAGCCAGCAGCACAAGGCTCAAAAGTATAGAGTGGCTTGGTTTGTCAGGCTGTATCTGAAATATCCTGACCTCACACTGAAAGGAATTATAAGTGGGAGCTCCATAATGTGCTTTCAAATCTCCCCATCAAAAATAGTTCTACACATGAAGTCTACTTAAGTTAGTGTCTAGAAGATGTTTTTCCTTCACAGCAGTTACTACAGTGCCTAGAAGACATTTTCCTATCACTGTTACTGTGGAAAGGGCTACAATAAATGATTTTGTTTTATTTTTTCTTTAACTTTTTGGTACCACATACCTCTTGTAAGTACAATACTGGAATTATTGTGTATGAGGGCTACCCTGAAAGTAATGCCGCCTATTTTATGACGTTGGCCCATGACGTCGGAGGATGTTGGTTATATGGCAGTAGAGGCTGAACCTCCCCGCCAATATTCTGTTACATTTTGTTGCCACGAGATGCCTGGCAGCAGAGGGGCAGCCTGACAAAATGGCATCTAGCAGGGAAATATAGATGAAGCAGACGTGTGTCACTGAATTCCTCCATGTGGGAAAAATGGCACCCATAGCCATTCATCAGTACTTGCTGAATGTTTATGGAGACCGAACAGTGGATGTGAGCACAGTGGGTCACATCCTCTGGAGCAGATTTTTACAAGTGTAGCACTCAGTCTGGGCATTCCTGGTGAAAATACATAGCTAATTGTGGTGACTATATTGAAAAATAGGTTTTTGTAGCTGAGAGTTTGCTCTCTCCAGGAGTATTATGGTACTCTTAATATCTGTGGTGGTTTCTGTGAAAACAAGTGGGAGACATTACTTTCACAGCAGCCAATGTATATCAAGAAGTCAAACTATAGTATTTCAACAGTAATTGCCATCTTCTCTGGTACTAATCATGTGGAAATTTTGCAGAAATAAGATCTTGGTATTAAATGAACCACTGGAATATATGTATCTGATTTTACATTTACATACATTTTTTCAAAAATGAAAAGATGTCCTTCTGGTAAATTCAGCTTTGTAGGGCACCATAAAGGCAGCAAGCCTGGAGAAGTGTCAGGAATGAAGGATGGTGTAAAATGTATCCAGTGACAAAGACCAGAAGAATGTGAGTTTATTTGTTTTAGAGAAGAACAATCAAAGGGAGATGTTGAAAGAGTTCTAAAATGTGTAGGAAAAAAATCAGCAAAGATTGCGTCTTCAAATGTAACATACTAGGCAATAAATAACAGGCATACATATTAGTTAAGAGAATGCATGTTAGAAATTAGGGAAAACTTTACAAAATATGTGCCCTTTGGATTACTTGCCTGAGCAGGTTATAAAATCTTCGTTACTGGAGGTAAATAAACATATAAACCAACATCTGTTAGGAATGACAGAGGTATGGTTCACCAGTCTGTTATTTCTGAATACATTTGTGTTTTGTTTTGTTTTGTTTTGTTTTTTTTTATATGGGCATCTGTAAGGCCTTTGACATTGTGTGACACTATCTCTAAGTTGTTCAGTGGATAAGGAATTGGCTGGATGGTTGCTGTCAGGGGGTTTTGGTCAGTGGCTCCATGTCTTGGTAGAGTGATGCCTCTCTTGCTCTACAGTATCTTCAACATTTTCATCAGAGACCTAGACAGTGGGATCAAGTGCGCACTCAGCAAGTTTGCAGATGATGCTAAACTGAGTAGCGCAGTTGATACAAAAAGAAAGGGGTGTTCTCCAAGGGACTGGATCTGGATTACCTTGAAAAGTGAGTCCATATGAACTGAATGAGCTTCAACAAGGCCAAGGGTGCAAGGTGGTACACCTGAGTTGGGGCAGTGCCAAATATGTGTACAGACTGGAAGAAGAACTCCTTTGGATCAGCACTACAAAAGAGAACTTGAGGGTCTTGGTGGATGAAAATCTGGACATAAGCCTGCACAGTGTGCTCTTGAATCCCTGAAGGCCAAAGGTATCCTGGGCTGCATCAAAAGAGAGAGGTGGCCAGCAGGGCAAAGGAAGTGTTCGGATCCCCTCTGCTATGCTCTTATGAAGCTCCACCTGGAGTACTGCATCCAGGCTTGGTCAGCTTGAAGAAGGATTAAAATACTGTTACTGAGAAGAAAGTTGTTTTTACAATTAGTTGTATACAACAGATAAATATTTCTACACACTGTGATAGGAAATTGGAATCTTGACTGCAAATTGTGATTTATACTTGTATTAAGACATTTTGTTGTGTTTTGCATATATTCACATTTCTGTGTGAATGTATTTTCTGTTCCTTTTGTTACCTTAAATTTTAAAGAATGGACAAGGCTCTTTTGTTCTGAATCACAGCATTACTTCAGGTGTTATTCTGCTACATAGCAGCAAATGCTTAGTTAGCTATGTCAGCTAGCTTACAGCATCATGCAAAGTTTTAAATGAATGAATTTGATATTGTACACAGATGTCAGCTCAACTGTAAAGGCCCAACATTGAAATCAGACCCTAATACAGTTGAACTCCATGCTCATTATCTTTTTTTTTTTTTTTTTGAAAGAAAAGCTATCACTCACTGCAGTAATAACTGTAGCCCAGTGCCGCCCAGTGCAGTTATTCAAGATTGCTAGAGTTGAGTTGGATACATTGCTTGATGAGAGTTTGAGTTTGGTTTACACTACTGTTATGTTGCACAATCATTACCACTTGAAAACATTTTCAAATATGAACACTCTCCATGTGTATGTGAAGAAGAAGAGCCAAGAAGTGTTTGTGGTACTGACTAATGACATTTGTGATTTTCTGTAGTGAAATTGAATCTTTAGGAATGCTGGAACGTCCAAAAATAAATTAAAATGTGAAATTCTAAGGCTAAGAATGAATTCAGGATGTTTCCAAATGATGAAACTTTGCCAAAAAGGCACAAGTGGACACCAGATGAAGAAGCCTTTCCTATATGATTATCTTTATTAGGACAGGTACTGTGACAGTTTTGCATCTCTGATATATGCTGAACACATCATTAGTGTCTCACATAGTTCTGCTCAATTGTTAAGATGTCTCGTATTTATGTTCAGTCATTATTAGTTTCAGGCAGAGGAAGAGTGTGTTCAGGGAGTACTCTAGAAAAGGGCATGCATTATGCAGTGCACATGCGGTGTACAAGGATTAATTGAGAGGCCTCAATTAAAGAGTAGACAGCTGTGTTGCAAGTGGCTCATCAGGTGAACTAAGGAACCTTTTGAACTACTCTCACTGCACTCTTCTGCTGAGTTGGACTCAAGTTGTTGGGGAGAAGAAACATGTGCTACGGTTATGGAAATAACTTCGGGGATATGTTCTCAGTTAAATGATTCTTAACCACTTGGATAAGCAGATTTTAGGATGAAAGATATATTTATAAATGCTGTACATACAATAGGAAAATGACAGTAACAGGAACCTTTTTGTTTTAAGTACATCAGTTTTTTCAGAGCATCACTTATTAGTTAACAAGTTTTGTTCCCTGTCAGCAGGGTTAATGGTATCTAGTATACAAATGGAAGGATGACACTGGAATATCTGCTTTGCTCTGAAGGAGCAAGTGGCTTTCCTCTGGAGCACAAAGTGGAAAGCAACAAGAGCTCCTTTGATAACCTGAGGAAGGCTGCTGGTAATAGATCTTCAAAGTTCTTCCAAGCTCCCGTGTATACTTAGGGTTTGTAGGGTATTTAACAGAATCAGTCCTGCGAGTAATTGTTACTGCAGACTTTATGGTATGTAATGCAAATTCTGCTTTTCATATCACGCTATTTTTTTTATACTAGCTTCTGACATTGTGAAGAACCTGTTAGCAAAATCAATGCTAAGAATGCTAACTTTCTTCTTGTACTGAGGTATAAATGGAAAACCAAATAATACCATTGCGGAATCAGAGGACTGATGGCCAATAATTTTCCCTTGGAAGTCTTTCCTGTGTTTCACTGTGGTTGAGGTTGTGATTGAATTCAGTTTCAGACAGGAAGCATATGGCAGTGGGCTGGAGAGCTGAGACGTTACTGAGATACAGAAAATGAAAACGGAGACACAAGAATAATTGAATCACTTATTCTGGTTGAATAGAGGAGCAGAATGTTGTAAGTTTTCTGTGAATATTTGCTCAGATTTGAAAATTATTTTATTTCAGTTCCGAAGCCTGATTCTCTAAGTCATAGTTTATCAGGCAAAAGTGAACTTAACACGTTACATCCTATTAGAGCTCACATATTTTCAGCAAACACAGCTAACATGCGACAGATTCAGGATTACAAATAATCTGACAGATTACAAATAATCTGACAGGTATTGTTGATTTTTTCCTCATAATTTATAAACAGGAGAGACATTTGTTTGAATAAATACTGTAATGCAACATTCTGTGATAGTATTTTGTATTGAGATGAATTTAGTGCCCATATGCATAGAAAATACAGGGCTTGATTTCAAGCAATTTGCATAGGTGCCTTTTTTATTAGGGCCTTGTAGGATGGGCTGTCATCTACTTCTTAGCATCTTGTACTTTTCTGTTTAGATCTTTGTAGAATATTTACCATACTCAGAATTAAATTTGCCTGGCAATTTTCAGTGCTTCTCCTTTTCTATATTATTATAGAAACTAGAGTGGTAAAGGTGGCAAGTGAATTTGGAGAGGCTAAATTCTGACTGAGAGGAGATAATGCTGTAAAATAAGCAGACTACTGTAGATTTAGATGAACAATTTTCCAGCCATCTGTCATGTTCTCCATGGCAAGGTACCAAAGCTGCCAAATAGTGAACAGTGATAGCTGTTATAGTTATCTGTATGATGATCAGTTGTTCACAAATTGTGGGTCTGGATTACTAATGATCTGCCACTTTGCGGGCAGTGCTTCGGCACTGTTCTGTGGAAATACATTGCAGATACGCTGTGTTTTCAGTTGAAATATTCTGATAGGGGTGCCCTTACCTCAAGTTTTTTGAAACAGTTGCTTGAAGACAGGGTGTCTGGTACCTAAGGTATTTTTTTTTCTCTTCTCTGAAGTGGGACAGTAAATTGACACAGGGTACTGATACACCAAAATAGAATGTGATAGAAAATTCCAAAGCAGATACAAATAGGTCTTCTAGTCCACGAGCCAAGAGTGCCTGACTTTGCTATCAATGCTGTTAGTGATGTTCTACCTGCAATTTAGATTGAAATCTGTGCTTAGCATGGCCAGCTTTCAAAACAAGGAATAATAATGTATTTCTCTTCCCTTGCTGATTCTGTACAGTCTTGTGTATTCACTGCCAAAAGATAAGAATGAAATGGAAAAAAAGAGCAGTAGCAAAAACCAATGCTATTCTGATCTGCAAAAGGCAAAGAAAAGATGGGTATAAAAGAAAGATTGTATGTTCAACTGATGCTGTGATATTAATTTGAAATGCAATTACTGAAGGTCAGCCATTTCAAAAGGCATACTTTTCTCTGCTGCTCATGGACTGTAAGATGTGGGGAGAGCAGGAACACAAAATACAGGAGGCTTATAGGAAATAACACATAGGGATGTGGTGGGAAGCAGAGGGTAGCAGATACTCTTTTCCCCCTAGAGAGTCATTAGGTCTTCTAATAAAGAAATCACATACATTTCTAGATATCATGTACTTCATATTATGGTTTAATTACTAAATGTTCCATGCTTTGGAATGATGTCATCCATGGATGACTTTGCTCTATTCTGTTTCATTCTACCTCTGCCTTTGTGTAAGTGCTCTGCTAGGGATGGTGGACCATTGGAAATAATTTTATCCCTCGTTTTTCTCTGGCATTTTGCATGTTTACTAATATTTTCTCCTAGTTCTATAGCAAAAAGCTTGAAAAGGTGATTGTAAAGCATAAAATTGAAGCTTGAATATCTACCTTCAGTATGCATAATCCAAGCTGTATTTTCTTTCAGATGCTGCACTAAAATTATTGCATAAATATTCTTTGGTTTCTTCTTGCACTTTACAGAATGTCCATTTAAATCTCCAAGTCTGAATATGGTGTTATTATTGTAGTTGTCATTTAGTAAAACCACAGAGGTGAAATTATAAGTAATCAATACCTCATAAGAGGTACGACTCTTAAAATATCTGTTGCATTAAACCAACTCTATCATGTAGTTTAAAAGTAATTACATTTTGATTGTCAGTGTGGATAGATTAAAGTTGGAGTCACTTGAAATTTTGTATCAATACATTTGCTTATAATTTACGTCTTATGATCACATAATACCCTCACTTTTACATCTTCACTTTCTTAAAGGCTAAAGGCATTGATATTGCTCTTTTTTTACACTTTATTGAGGCAAAACCAGAAATTTCTCTGACCACTTACACAGTTTGAAGAATATTGAGGACTCTGAAACTCAGCTGATTTGAATGTGCACTTATCTGTGTAAATGAGTGAAATGTTAGAAGGATCAGAGGTAAATTCAAAAACTAAAACCAGAGAAAAACAATTAGAATCTTTAAGTACTAATCAAAATGCAGTCTGCACACAGCTACTGAATAGACCATATGTGGCCAGTTCAAATACAGGTGTGACGTGACTGTTCATTGCTCTACCAGATTACTACATTTCTATAGACAAAGCATTAATGTTTGAGGACAGTTTCTCTGGGATTTGGTAGGTCATTTGATTATCATATTTTGTATTATTCTTCCTAATCTCATATAGTACAGTAACTGAAATCATGAGAAGGTAAACAGGGAGAGTGCAACTCTCCACTGGAAGGAGATGGAACAAAAGATGACGTTTCTTCCTGAGATAGCTATGCAGCAAAGAAAAGGGTCTTTAACAAATACAAAATAAACACATTAATAAAAATTACCTTATATATTTTAATATAATATTGCTAACAAAGGAAACTGTTGCCATTGAGAAAGATTTCCTTCCTCTCTCCTTAAGTCTATATGTATCATTTTTATGAACCTGAACTACAGGAATTGAGGTCCCATGTGTGTGACAGAGGCACAAATAGTTCCTATTTTGCACCTTGGACGTAATGATAAAAGATTAAATATGCTCCGAGTCAGGCTGCTTCTCAAGTTTTCTCAGACCTTGTTCAATAAGAAATGACTCAGCTTTTTGGGTTCTGTAACTGTTTTGGAAAGGGTGTTGCATTTTTGAAGTCCTTTGTCAGAATAGCTTTTTATTTGTTGCCACATAATTTGGCCTATCTTGGCCTCAAAGAATAATGTTCATCAATAAAAAATAAACGTAATAAAAAGTAGCTTAAGAATCGCTCTACTTGTCCTAAATCATAAAGTGGAATAATGAAGTTTGTCTCTCTCTGTTAAAGTACATTATGGATGATCCTATTGTCCAAGCTAATTTACTATTATTAGGTCTTTTCAAACCTGAAAAGTGCTGACGTCCTGTCATTAATACTCTTGTAAATTCTGAAGTAAACAGCTTTCAAAGACACTCGGCTGTTAGTGTGAAGACAAGGTCAAAGAGTTGAATGACAAGTCCTCTTGGTACAATAAGACTACCCATCAATCAGTTTTACTACCAACTTCTTAATAAAGAAAAGAGAACTGAACATGACAAAATTATATCTTGAAAAACGTGTGTGCGTGACGCCCATTTTGGTATCCTTGGACTAGTTGTTAATGAACTAATGACAGCTATTATATATGGTTGGGAAGTATGATTGTCTGATATTGAAAATGCTCTTCCTCAGTTTAAAAGTGATCAGAAGGATCTTGTCAAAGTCTTAAAGTGAAATTCATAAAGGGGAAAAATCTACTTTGCCAAAGTTTTCTATTTTCTTGCTCCTAGAAGAATATATATTAAAATAATTAAAATAAGTAAGACAGGGAAATTTCATCTAAGAATTATCAGGTTTTAGTAGTGGTCATTTAGAGCACCTCATTTACTGCCTCAATTTTTTTTTTTTTTTTGGTTATCAAATACACTTTTGTAAGAGTTTGCGAGCTACACATTTGGCAAATACATAACTCAGAAGCTAGGTTGTTTTCCTCAAGCTTTTTGGAACTTTTTAGCCTGCCCTAGCAGCTTTGTTTCTTTTCTTAAATTTTTTCTGTTTCATTCATTTATGGGATTAGATGTTACAGACAGGTTAATCAGTGATAATTTTAAATACAGACAGGGTACCAGTTTAATAGAAGAACATTGTCTAAACTTAGATTCCCTTTTTTCTCTAAATAAATGTATAGGAACAACAAAATTATGATTCAGATGTGTCATTTTTAGTAGCACAGGATATTAAAAATTATACAAAATAGAAAGTGCTTACAGGTGAATTTACTTCAGAAGCATTCAACAGTGAAGATATTGCATACATCTGTACAAGTGTATTGTGAAGCCTTTTCAGTTGGTCATCATTTCACTGGTGATAATCAGGGTTTGTCTCAGTAAAAAGAAAATTAAAGTCCGTTTACATCTGATCATTGAGCCTGGTTCAGTCTAGACAGGAGAAGAGAAAAAAATCTTGGTCCTTGAAATTAAATGCTGGAAGAGATCTTTAGGAAGTGTGGCAGTAGTTCTGTGGGTCTGCCTCAGATTTCCTACAATACATTAAGCTTCTTCCTTTTTTGCTAACCCTTCTGGTTCCCGAAAGGCTATTTATTTATCTTTTGTTAGATTACTTTGTGAACTTTTCAAGATATGGTGTAGTCCTTCCTACATTTATACAGTCTTCCAAGTGAGAACCTATTTCCGCATTGGGGAATCTTAGCGCAGTGGATGAGAAGTAAAAAGTAAACTTACCTAGGAAGTGATTCTTTTTATTGAAAAGAGAAAGAATTCTTTTGCTCACTCGGTGGATATATAACACTTCTGCAGACATACGGATTTTCCCCAGTTTCATTATATATTCTGTAACTGTACAGTTTTGATTCTGGTCTATGTGTAAACCAATGTCCAACATTCTTGCTGCCCTCCTTTCTTGTCATATAATTAACTGCTGGATGGGTGTTGTGTGCTTTTAATTAGCTCAAGATCTGCTGATACAGTTAGTGCTTGGAAAACACCATTAAGGCTGGAAGTGGTCATGTGAAGAGACTAATTACAGGAATTAAAATGGCCCTCAGGCATATTTCCTGATGTAAATAACTGTGAAAAGTAATTGCCTTTACAGTTTTTGTAAACATTTCGGGCAGCTGTAAAGATTTTGTAGGGATTTTTTGGAAATTATTGTAGAGTTTGATTGTGAAAGGTGTCTCTTGTTTTAACTAAGTGATATCTGTTGAAGTTTTTCTTAGTAATAACTTCATATGGCCAGTTTACTTTAGTAGTATTTAAGTATTTATTTACATGTCGACAGATAGAACTACAAATGTTTCCTGTGCATAGGAAGTTTTGTTTAACTTACACTGCAGCATCAAATATTTCTTACAAAACAGAATACTGATTTGTTCAACATTTGTTCTTCTCTGTTTCTAGCAGTCCTTGATCTCCAGAGAGGATCCTATGGTAGTAAAAACTAAATCACTGTTGTCAACAGCAGCAGCACAACTAAATTTTAACTTGGAGGATCCATTCTTGCCTTCTCAAGTGCTTTTCCCCACAATAGGAGAACAGAGGAGAAAACAACCTTGGTCCTTTTTGGTTTCTTTGCCTCCAGATCTGTGTAGTCACAGTTGGTATGTTCTCACAGCTTCTGTAGCAGTCTTCTTGGTGCCCATAAGAAAGAGCAACAGGGATTAAAAAATTAAGGAACAGAAAAAACTCAGTCTCTACGACTTCCCAGATCCAAGCCCCAACAAACAGCACAGCAGGTCAGGTCAGCAGATGGGTGCCCCATCCACTGGAGTGGAGTGTCCTCAACTACGATCACCTGCCCTTCCTCATGGAGCTACTCAGCTGTCAGACACAGCCAGTTCAATATTTTGATGCTGCTTCCAGTCCTGCATTTGCTTGCAGGGTACTGAAGGTATTTTGTAGTCACAGACCTGTAGAAGTAGGGGCTGTTCTCCATATGCCAGCACTCACTTAGCTTCCAGCCTTTGTCATCATCTTGGGATTCAGGCTCTTGTTCCTGCAGTGTCTGAAGATCCCACTGATCATTTTCTCTGCTGACCTCTGTCTAGAGCTGTTAGTGGTCCAGAACCTTTAATTCACTTGGTCACTCAGAGCATCTACCAGCACAGAACTCCTGGAGTCAAGTAGGCCATCTCCTGCTGCCCCCAACCTCTATGGGAAACCCCAAACACCTGCAGGGTTGATTCATCTGAGCTTGAAAAGTAGCTGCTAGGGAAAGCAAGACAATATGTAACAATCTTCACTCATTCAAAAAAAGCACTGACTTTTTAGATGCAGGGTCACAGTTTTCTCTTCCTGATCTGCCTGATTGCTTGACAAGAATGTGATTGAAGTTTTCAGCTCCTTGAGTGCTATTTGGGTTGTTTTAAATGTAAAGAGTTAATCTTACTCTGTGGGGGTTGTTTTCACTTCCATGTGAAATTACACGGCAACAATTTGTTGTGTTGTGGACTGAGCTTCAGTTAGCAGTTAATCATCACGGAGTGAACAAATGTATTAGCATGTCACCCTGACATATATCAGCCACTCTGTTAAAACACAATGTCAGCTGTAAATGTACTCTTTCTGCCACTGTCTTTTCACAAAACAGATCCAGCATGGCACGTCTGCAGAATGCTGCTTCTGCCAAGGATCATCTTTCTGATTTAATTTTAGAATATTGATGACCATAGGGTGGAAGCATCATAGGTACATACGAAAGTGTTAATGGCCATAAAATCACCTGCTTCCTGGACTTGTTGCTATGGAAGTGCAATCTTAGTTTGGAAACTTCTATGAGAATGCATGTATTTGTTTTTGCATTCTGTTCCCTAGCAAACTGTGATACAGTTCTACATTTGCTGTGGCTGCCCCTTGTTTATATGTCCGTACAGTTTATAGGAACACTTCACCTGCTCCTACTAATGGTCTCTCGGAGTCCTGCAGACAAGAATGGTTTTGCTGTCTAATTTTAAGAGCCATGATGGTGGCACTGTTTGTCTCTTTTCTAGATCTATTTTGGATTTATGTCTGGCCATGGGTTTGGAAGAGCTGCTATAAAAGCAGAAGCATCTGCTGGGGTTTTATTGCTGCTTGCTTGCCAAGTCCAACAGCAGGCCAAGCTTCAGCTGATGGGCCAAGCCCTCCCCAGGTGTCACTGCAGCCACAGGAGAGGGACTGGAATTGTCAGAGGCTATTAGGAGATTATGGCTGAGGTCATTAGCAAGAGGCAGAAACATATCCTGCTGAAGTGGTGGTTGCAGCTTCACAAAATGTGCTCCACTGTTGGTAACTGTATGTGGAACCGCTGTGTTTGCAAAGCAGCAGGTCAGGTAGCAGGCACACTGCTTTTAATGGCTCTTTGGAAAATGCGAGCTTGTTTAACTGTGTGGAAATTTTCATGACTTCAGGTGCCTCAAAGCAACCTTGATGGTGGATCCACGTGAGCAAGGCAGTGAACTCCTGTGGTACAGTGACGATTCAGTGATGCCTTAAAATTCCTTGTACAGGTTTTGTGCCCAGGGTAGTTGTAGTAACTTAGAACAGTTACTCTTCTAAGAACAGAGATGCAGAAGCTGATATTTTAGACTAACTTGAGCTCCCTTTGAGCACTGCCCAGCCTCAATCTGTGATATATAAGCAATTTTGGAGAAACATGCCAGAAAAACCCACAAGAAATGACTGTGCAGGACTTGGTGGGTCCTTAATACACTCAGTACAAGGCTTAACATTCTGCAATGTCTGTTTATCTGTATTTATTTACTGTTTGGGAATATTTTCCTTCTTTACAATCGTGCCCAGATATTCCCTCAGTTCTTCCAGGCATTTAGCTTCAGTGGCAGAGAAACACAGTCCAATCATTTACAAAAGATGGATGTATTTACCTTTCTACAGCATTACAACCTGGCCCTGTAATTCACTCCCTACCTCCTCTCACCATGAGCCATCATAAAGCTGAGGTCAGCACTTCAGCAAGAAAAGTAAAAACTTCCACAAATTGAGTCAAAGAAGAGTTTCCCTTACTGGAGTTTTAGTAGCCAACTATTACAATTGGCAATGCCTATTGCTAGAGGAATACACAGTAATATCTGATGATGTGCAGATAAAGTTTATTTAAGTATTATCAGTTATTTTTTAAATTTCTAAGTGTTCTTGTTGCAGCAAGAAATCTTGCTGTTCAGAAAGCACAAGGCCAAATTCTCTTTTCTCATATATCCCAACATCCTTATTGCCTTCCAAGGACTTGCTTGACTGTTTCTGGGAGAATAAAGTTGTTTCAAAAATATTTCAACTGTGTGTAGTGGTTTAAATAAAAGTCCTGGGCTATAAGAAATACCTAACATTTTTCTGTGGTGGAGAATGTTAATGTTCCATTCAAGCTTCACAAGAAAATGTTTTTAAACCAATGGATTTCCTCAAAGAATGTCAGAGTGTAACAAATGAGAAATTTTCCTTTGTAATTACTTTATTTCCAATCACAACACTCCCCAAAAAGGAATCGTACGAGAAGTGATACGAAGTTTTCTGCTTCTGGCAATCTTCTTAGTAAATGCAATTTTTGAGAATTACATCTTAGCATATCCCTGTCTTCCTCAATGTGTCTTGGCTTCCTTGTCCCTGTAACACTGTGTTATATGGTTGAGTGTATTCAATGCAAAAAACTCTGTATGTTGAGTGTGGCTTCACAGAGTACCTTTTTGTATGTGCCACCAGTGGTTTCTGTGCCTTTGGAATTGAATTAATACAGCAAGGCATTAGTTTCAAAGTACATGTCCCACCTAAACTAACCATTTTCGTGAGAAAAAGTGGTGACTGCAGCTAATGGAAACTAATGCAGTGTTGTGGAAGCCTGTAAAATATGAAGCCTAATTATTGGAGCTGTGCAGCAAAGTAATGAGGAGCTTAAAAATGTAACTGATAAGCAGCTCAATAATAGGGTAATGAGCAGGATGTTTGTGGTATAGTGAAGGACTAATGAAGGACTGCAAAAGATAACTGTGGTGGTGTACATCAAGGCAGTGCAAAGCAGGAATGTTTAAATACAGTTATTTACGGGAGATCCGTAGCATATATTGAAGACACAGTACTGCTATCTGTAGGAGTTTAAATGCATGCATGTACACTGTACAGAATATACAGTGTATAATATTACTTATAAGTAATAAGCAAATAAAAATGCATGATAAATCCACAGCAGAGGATACCAGCAAGAGAAAGCGTGATATGTAGGGAAAGAAGAATTGTAACTTAAATTTCTGTGTCAAATATCACCCTCATTGCAAGAGAGCGTTAACTTGCCACCTTCCACGTTCCCTCAAAGATACCATCAATTTTCTGTACTGTGCTAAGATTTTGCCTGGGTCAGTCTGAGACAGAGTGAGATTGCAAAGTCTGAGATTGGAAATAACTTCCTGCAAAGGGAATTGCAACATCAGGACAAAGCACTGCAGCCTGGCATGCCAGTATGGGTCAGTCAGACCAGGTCCTGTGTAGCACTGAGGAGCAGATTGTCAGTCCTATGTAGCATTGTTTAGCTTTTGTCTTTCATTTTTAAGCACATTGCAAAACAAGACAGTACCTTCTTCCTTCCTTGTTTTGAAATTAGTAACCATAGTTTCCAAGGGAAGACCTGTCTTGCTGAAGTAACCAGCAGCCTCGTTCTTACCTTTTTTTTCTGGCTACGTAGGAGTGCTTTTCCCTCTCAGGTCAGACAATTGGGTCAGGTACATTCTAGACATTCAGTGGAAGTCCAGTTCTAGACATCGTGACATTTTGATCCCCCTTGAGTTCTAATTGGGCAAATGTTCAGGTTTTGCTTTTTTTTTTTTTTTTTTTTTTTTTTTTTGCTTTCTTTGGAGTTTTTGGAGATAGTATTTTACAGTCAGATGTGAATGTATGTTTACAAGTTGCTGAAAAGTTACCGCAAATAGCTGCTTGTCTTTCATTTTGCTTGCATTTAATGACTGACACTGAAGGACTCTTCATGTGTATGTAGTATGGAACCAACTTCTATATAAACACAGGATTGTACTGTCTTCTATACTTATTAGAGTAATACACAGCAATAGCACTTAACTTCATCAGAAAGGATGTTGTTAGTTCTTAAGAATCTGGCTAACGTTATCAGTAATGGATTGGTAAATAAAGCCAGGATAAATTCATTTTCATGCAAAAGGGAAGAAAAAAAAAGTAGATTCTGTATCATCTAAATTTGAAGTAGTGAACAGTTTATCTGTGAGCTCTTGCCTGCACCATGGCACACATTGACTGCTTAGTGTAAATCTGGAGATTAAATCAAAGAAACATTTCTATAATTTTATGCACTGCATAGCATGTGCAAGACAACCAGAGGATTAGACCAGGCCAGTGTGGGTTCAAAAATGGCAAGTCTCCTTCTATGACTGAGTGCCCAGCCTGGTAGATGAGGAAAAGGCCAGCATAGTCTACCTATACTTCAGCAAAGCCTTTGACGCTGTATTTCACAGTATTTTGGAGAAGCTGGCTGCCTTTGGCTTGAACGGGTATAATCTTTGCTGGATAGGGAATAGACTGAGGGGCTGGGTTAAATCCAGCTGATCATGGGTGATGTACCCCAGGGGCTGTTACTTGGGCCTACCCTATTTAATATCTTTATTGATGACCTGGATGAGGGAATTGAGTGTACCCTCAGTAAGTTTACAGATGACACCAAGTTGGGAGGAAGTGTCGATCTGCCTGGGGGCAGCAAGACCCTATGGAGAGGGATCTGGACAGGCTGGATTGCTGGGCTGAGGCCAATGGTGTGAAGTTCAACAAGAACAAAGTGCTGGGTCTTGCAGTTTGGCCACAAAAACCGCAGGCAGTGCTACAGGCTTGGGGCAGAGTGGCTGAAGGACTCCCAGAGGAAAAAGCTCTGGGGGAGTTGGTCAAGGCTCAGCTGAACATAAGTCAGCAGTGTGCCCAGGTGGCCAAGAAGACCAATGGCATCCTGGCATGTATCAGAAATAATACAGCCAGCAGGAGCAGGGAGGTGATCATTCACTTTTACTTAGCACTGGTGAGCCTGCAGCTTGACTATTGTGTTCAGGTTTGGAGCCCTCACTACAGAAATGATATTGAGGCCCCGAAGCATGTCCAGAGAAGGGCAGCAAAGCTGGTGAGGGATCTGGAGGACGAGACTTAGAAGAAGCAGCTGAGGAAAATGGAATTTTTTAGTCTGGAGAAGAGGAGAGGCTCAGGAGATACCTTATCGCTCTCTACATCTCTCCGAAAGGAGATTGTAGCAAGGTCAGCCTCTTCTCCTGCATAACTAGCACCAGGACTAGAAGGAATGGCCTCATGTTGTGCCAGGGGAAGTTCAAATTGGATATTAGGAAGAATTTATTCTCCAAAAGAGCAGTTAGGTACTGGAATGGGCTGCCTGGGGAGGTGGTTGTGTCAGTGTCCCTGGAGGTGTTCAAGAAAAGCTTAGATAATATACTAAGGAATACAGTTCATTGGGGAAATATTGGTGGTGGACGACCACCATATTGGAAATTGGAAATACTGGTAGATGTAGATGACTGTACTAGATGGTATAGGAGGTCTTTTCCACCTTGATGATTTTATGATATAGTTCATTTGGTTGTAGAATTAATCTTCAAGGAGGAAAGAAAAAGGTAATCTGATTAAAATATTTGCTAAGTGTTCCAACCGTTGTCTTTCTGGTGCATCTCTTCAATTCACTAAAAATAAAAGGAAGAAGGAAGTGTTTTCAGTTGACAGTTTCTTTGAGTATTAAATTTTACTTGGGATTTTGCCATTTTGACTTATCAGATATTTTTCCTTAGCATCTTACCATCTACATTTTAATGTTTGCTGTATCTATTTTACTATATACTTGTAAATAACTTTTGGAAAGACAACTAACAAATATTGTAGGTGTGAGTTGTCAGTGGAGGGCTGTATATTGATAGTGAAGTTTGGATAGGCAAACGTTTGATTCACATCTGTTTTGGTATCTGCTGCATATCTTCTCCCTCAGTGTTTGAAAAGTGTGCAGACTCAGAGTTTAGGTATAGCTGTAAGCTGTACAAGGCATAGATTTACTTTAGCTCAGTTAAAAAAAATTACGTTTTAAGAGACAAGATCTACAGTTCCCCAGAGTTCAGGGGGTTTTGAGTTTTCTTGTTTTTCATCAGGGTAATTTTTTGTGCCATTTGGAAGGTTTTCCAACCATACTTTAAGCTCACTGTATTAAAACAAGATAAAAAGACATAATTCTGTCAGTGCTGTAATACTGTTTTATTTTAGTGATTGCTATTTCAACACAGTGTTCGCAGAGTGACAAGTGGTTTTTCCTTGAACGCAAAGATGAATAATGACACATACTTCAGCAGATACATACACTTCCAAAGAACCTATTACTTAGTGGGAAAGCCTATCAGAAACAGGTTGCATTAGGTACCTTGGTTTGGTCTCCCAAGCAGGGGAGGCTGAGAGACCTCATGGCAGCTGCAACTCTTCAATGGGAGCAGAGGGGCAGCACTGATCTCTGCTAGCTGGTTACAATGAAAGAACCAGAGGGAATGGCATGGAGCTGTGTCAGGAGAGGGGCAGGTGGGGTTAGGGGAAGGATCTGCACCAGAGGGTGGTGGGCATGGCCCCAAGCTGGTGGTGCTCAGGGAGTGCTTGGGCAATGTTCTTACATTTTGGCTTTTGGTTTTGGGTGATGCTGTGTGGAATCAGAAGTTGGACTAATAGGACAAGGGAAAATGGCTTTAACCGGGAAGAGGGGAGATTTAGGTTAGATATTAGGAAGACAGTTTTTAATCGTAGGATGCTGAGGTGCTGGAACAAACTCCCCAAAGATGTTGTGGATGCCTCATCTCTGGAGGCAGTCAGGGCCAGGCTGGATGGAGCTCTGGGCAGCCATGGCAGGGGATTGGAACTGGATGGGCTTTAAGGTCTCCTCCTTAAGCCTTTCAGTGATTCTATGACTCCGTGGTCCTTATGTGCCCCTTCCAACTCAGGATGCTCAATGATTCTGTTATCCACATATTCTGTAGCTACTTTTGCATGCTTGGATAATTGGCAGTTTGAGATAACAAGTGGATAGCTTTTTGTATCCACTGAAATGTCTCACAGCAAAAATGTCAATGCATCCACAGCCCTCTGAGTTGTGAGTCAGGCCCATGGTTAAGAAACCAATCCTTTCACTTCTTGCTTTGGTTTATAAAGTTCTGCTATTGTGCTCCCACTGCAAACAAACTGCACTATGGAAGGATTTTCCTAAAGTCTCCTTTTACTCCTTATATCATAAGTGTATCCTCTTATCATTTTACCTTGAAGTATTTTTTCATGCATTTCTAGAGAAGAAAGAAAATACTTTTTCCTGATGAGTACAAAACGTTTATGTGGTTTTTTTTTCCCTTTATCTTTTTTTTTTTTCCTTCTTCACATTTTTGACGTAGTACGATCATGATTTTTTTTGTAATAGAAAAATAAAAACCAAAAAACTTACCTTCTAATTTGGTACAAAGTGCATTTTGTACTGCTACTTAATATATTCCCGAAGCAGGCATGCACTGCAATCCCAGAATTCATCCTCCCCAACCCTGCAGCTGAGTTATTACAGAGGCTTCTGTTAGTTAAATGTTAATTCTTTATATATGCAGAGTTGGGGAACAGGGAACACATAGCTCAAGTAAAAAAGTTGTGGTCTGGAAAGCCAGCTAATCTTTTGGATGGTTCTTCCCTTGTGCAATGTCCTTGAGCTACATCCTCTTGTACGTAGATTTCTTAAGGAGTAGCTGATATTCTTGGGCTACCTCAAGGGAAAAAAGGTCTTTGAGTATGAATAAATTTTTCTATAGATCCACTGATATTCTGGTATCAGCATGGAGCATCTTTATGGATATGCATTATCCTATTGTGTCAGACTGAAATTAGAATTCTCTTTTTTCCTGATTTTTTTTTTCCCCTTGAGTTAGCTCATTTGTATGGAAGAAATTAATAACTTTCACTATAGTTTTTCTACCTTTCTCTGAAAATACCTTTGTTAACTAAGCATCCTTTTTTGATATAACTTTCTTCTTTCTTTGTAATACTTTTTATAAATACTAAGAATTAGAATAGGAATTTTTAAACTGGAACTTTTTATCCTTTTTGGCTTCCTCCCTCTATTCTTTTCATATCTTGATGCAGTTGCCATCCCCATCACTCTTGCGGTGTCACTCTCCAGTGATCCCACTGTATTAATCCTGGAATTGCCTCTTCAAGGTAAATTAGATCATCTTTAAGGTTCAGAGAATGATTGCAGGATTTTATTACTGGGCAAGCCACTGACCTGATATTATTTCCTCAAAGAGAATATCCTGGGCTTAGTTTCCAGTATGCATACTTGTTCTTCATGATTTCAGTACATCTGGCTGAAGTCAGTATTTTACTCTTTCCTTCAATTTCTTTTCTGTCATACACCTCTGGCAAATTAGATTTAGCACTGTCCACCCTATTCCCCTTAGAATTTTAGTTAGCTTGTTGCTAAATACCCAGTGCAGTGCAATTGTATGTATTTGATTTCTACGTCATTATTTGTCTGAACCGAAGTACTCTGATTACATTAATTTTTGTAAAGCACTGTTATGTATCTGCAAACAAAACTACACTATGGGTCAAATCTGTTTGGTTACGATTATAAAATAGATATACTTTTGGCTGCAGACTCTGAGTATGATCCGTGTTTCACAGTCATTTTGTACCCATACACAGGGCAGGTGAATAAGGTAAATACACGTGATTATTTTTGTGCCTTTGGGCATAATCTAGACATATCGTAACATTTTGCAGGTGGTAGGGAAGCTGGAACTTGATGATCCATGAGGCTCCTTGCAACCCAAGCCATTCTCTGATTCTGTGATTTTGTGCCTCATGTTCTTGATGATGACAAAACCATAAAAAGCTACTCCAAGACCACAGCTAGAAGTTCTTGCAACATGTGGAGAATTGGACAAGTGATAGCTAAGTAGTCATCTCTAGCTTCATACCATGTGTCCTCTGGATTAAGTGACCTTCTTGGTGGGATGGGGACATGGGCAGATGGAGGCCAGGTGCCCTCCTACAGGCAAGTGGGGATTGTTCTGCTTTGTGTAGCTTGAAGGAGATCTGCTCTGAGCCACCTGTCAAGGACATTGTGAACTAGGGATTCCTTGTCTCACTTTTCCCTCTTGCTTTACTCAGTCTTGTCCATATGAACATCAGCAATAAGTCACCTGTGCGAGGAGTATGCAAGAAAGAGCCCAGTAAGGAACAATAAAAAGTGTGTGACCAAGAGATACCTGGCAGGGCATCTTCAGTCCTGTTTAAAAGAGATGGTTATTCCAGTGAGGAGAATGTAGTGCCATGGAAGTCCACCCACCAACCTTCTGTCTTAGGGAAAGCTTTTTGCTGGAGAAAGGGAGAAATGCCTTAGATGAGTCCCCTCCAAATAAGAAGGGAAAAATTGTAAATATGGAGAGACCATATGGTGTAATTTGATGCTATACAGAACAAATGAGGCTTCATCCAAAGTGATGGAGTTAATTTTGGATGTGACTTGCTTCGAGTTTTGCTTATTAACATATTGCTAAACTAACATTTTACTTGATCATTGATTTTATACCTGGCACTGCAGATGCAGGTACCTAAACCAGATGTCATTTCTTGCTGTCAGGTTTCCAGGAATTCAAGACAGTTTCTGCTTAGTGCTCCAATTTATAATATTCATAGCTTAGTGTGTGAGAAATACCGATGGTCAAGTACCTGCTTTGATTTTATTTATTCAGAACTATACTGATCCTCTGAAAAAGAACTTCAGGAGTAGATACTTCTGTCAGTACCAGAGCCTCCCAGATCTTAGGCCAAATTCTTCTTTACACAAAACCAGGTTCTGAAATTAGCTATTCTTTTTTTCTGCAAGGTTGAGCAGCTTCCGTTAGTATTCATATACAAGCCTTTGCTCTGCTTAGCAATTTTTTCAAGACTTGTGGGTGGGTGGTGATGGAAAATTGTATGTTTTGTGCTTCTGATACTGCTGTGGATAGTGACAGGATGAAAACCAGCATTGCATAGACTGTGACATAAAGACAGAGCTAGTGATATCTTTTCAGATCTGGAAAAATATTCCTATTCTGGCAGGTTTCTCTTAATACCTAATGAGCAAAGAAGAGAACAAAAGAGTAGCAGAGGAGTAATGAAAATGGATAGTTATACAAAGTGATCTTTTATTTGTTTATTTACTTATTTTCCTCAGAGCATTTCTGTGCTGAAGCCTTTAGAAGAAAGTACTTACAGATGTTTGATTTCTTACAGGTCCTCAGATTTTGGGACATTATACACAAAGTTGAATCTACAGCCTGGGATTGCCACTGTTATTGACAATTTCTACATTTGTCCCACCAACAAAAAAAAGGTATGTGGCAAAGAATGGTGTTTTATATTGCAGAGGAAACTGCAACTATGTATTTGAAATGTTTTATCGGCTTTAAAATATAGGGGAATGTTTTTCACCAAGTAGCTGGTCACCCTAATTTTATCTGTGATGTATCAGACTGGAATATTTCCTATTGTTGAATAATATACAAGGGGAAAAATGGCATGAAAACTTTTGTGGCCACTAACTTCTGGGGATCGCTTTTCCATAGTGGTTTCCACAGAAAGGAAAAAACAAATGCTGTAGGTTTTCAAACATCCACACAAATGTCGGGTCAAGCATACAACCTCTTCATTCTTTTTATATGATTTCAAAGTCCTTTTGGATGTTCCTGATTATTAAGTATAGGAATGGGACAGTCTGTCATTTGGAATGATGTTTATCCTCTACAAAACCTTAATTAAAAAATAACAAACACCTCTCCTTCAAGCTCTTTCTTAAAAAATGTTCCCACATCATTACTGAACCAAGAAGCTTTTCATGGCTCTTTAAAAGATTAAGTGGACTTTATAAGTGAGAATGAAATCGACCCATTGAGTATATTTACAATGGATGCTATATAAGAACCAACAAGAAGAGTGATTATGAGGAAAAAAACAGTAACAACAACCCTTCTATGTCTGCAAAATTTAAACTGCAAGAATAGTGAAATACATTGTGAATAACACAAACGCAGTGGGTCTTTTGTGAAGTAAGAATTTTCTCTTGATAGGGGCCTTTTAACTACAGTGTAATACAGAAGAATTGATTTCATGCAGAGGCCAGTGATTGGAAGGACAGTGCTAGTTGTGATTATCTGTCTATTCTGCTTAATGAAAAATCAGTGGAATTTGGTGAGGCTGCCTGGATGATTAAGTACATATTTCATTTCTCTTGCAATTGTGACTGTTTTGTGTGTGTGTGTGTGTGTGTGTGTGTGTGAGACCAAGCTATACTATGCCTAGGTAACATATTTTTAATCTGCTTCAAAGTTAGAAATTATTTCTTGGAGTGGAACTACCACCAAACACGTGAAGATTCTGCGCAGTGTTTGTCTCAAAGCTAAGATTTACTGTTTATTTCAAGTCCAAAAAGAATTTTTAAAAATCTTTACCCATTTCAGTTTCTGGATTGAAAACTAAAAGGTTGAGAGCTCAGTGGGAAAGTTTTCCTATCTCACCCAGGTAGAGCATAAAAGCATGTACAGTGTGCCAGTGACTGTGTGATTGTGCCAGTTGTCTGGCAAAATAAACAGTGTTAAGATCACTGCTGAATTTCAAGCCTGAAGGACTCACTGAGGTTTACAAAAAAAATCTCTTAACACTATCTTAGAAAAATGTGTTTTCTACACAAGTCAACTTGAAGACCTTAGAGATATAAATTCAGTTTAGTGAACTAATATTATATTGCAATCCACTTCTTAAAGAGTCTTTTTTTTGGTAGTTATTAAATATGCTATTTTTATGTTGAGTTTTGCTTCTCAGTAGATGGTGTTCAGTAGTATGCAAAGAACAAAAGCAGAAGATCAAAGGATTTCTAGGATCTGCAAGTTATTCCAGAAGGAGATATGTGTATACATGTAAATGTACATATATACCCATGTACATGGTTGTAATAAAGCTGAAAGGATTTGGATCAAACAATGTAGCTGGCATCTTCAAGCTGGTCTTGGAGGGGTTGGGGTCACGCATAGCAAGTAAGTGGGAAATCTCTATGTCACAAGAACTTTGTCATTGGACGCAAACACTACCAGCTGATTTCACAAAAGTCATTTAGAAAGATGGAAAAAATTTCTCCCTTACCTATGTTCTCCAGCGCAGTTGCGTTAGGACAGAAGAAAACATTTGACCTGAGCAGAAGTCTCAGAATTTGACTCTATCCTGATATTACTAGACTTCAGGTTGCTGTGGTGTGAGTTTTCTTCAACCAGCACACGTTTTGAAATATGCCGAAAGTGGGAGCTGTGGTGGAGTGCTGACTGTGCTTCCTGGCACTGAGCATGCACTTTAAATTTAAAGCATAAGTAGTCCCATGCTATCACTTAGTTTTTATGGACTGGGAATGTGCATGAAAGCAAAGATAAAAGCCATTGACGGGGATTTTTTGAATACTTTGGATATTAAATGTTATTCTGTGCTTCCATTTTGTTTACATGTTGTAGACCTCATATGTGGAAGAACTGATACTGCAAACATCATGCTCCGCATTTGTACCTCATTGTCATCAGATCTTTAATCTCATCTGATTTTCACTCTGTAGAGTTTAGGTGTTTTGTCAGCCCTTCTCCTTCTGTAGTCCGTAGAGAAACTTGGGTCCCTCTTGGCAGTTTATCCTATTAAGGTCATAGTTTATTGCACTTACGAAAGTAAGACTGAATGGTCTTGTATGTGACTTCGTTACTCTAGTGGGTGTTCAGTGAGTTCAGCGAGTTCACACAGAGATTTTTTTTTTTAATGGAATTAAATTAAATATTTACAAGAAGGCTCCAGTCTAGTTCTTAGGTTAGCTTTATTTCTTCAGGTTTATCACTGCCTGTATACCAGCTTTAGGAGTGCATTAGAGTTTCACTCAATGTGCTTGCAGTATTTGAGGTAGAATTACACCATAAAGACCAATGAACTTACAAGTGATCTTGATACAGAAAATGTGAAATTGTACTGAAAATTTTTGAACCCTATGAATTGCTCATTTGTACTTTTTTAAGATGAGTCAGAAAAAAAGATTTGATACTTCTTATCTTCCCTGTGCCATTTGTCAAGCGGTTAAAATTCCACAGAATCATAATGGTGTTTATGATTAAATGCATTTGCAAGTGCAGAGGTTAGAACCAGATAGTGCTCCATGGAAAAGGGATTGTATTCAAACAAAACACAGTAAAGCATTTTCAGCATAAGCTATAGGAATGCAGGGGACTTTCAAGTAGCAGGTAGAAGGGAGGAAATCAATTTATAAAGCCCACTGAATCCATCAGAAGTGTCATGTTTGTTTTTCTCCATTACTCTTCTACGAGTGAGTTGCGATGTCCATAGGTCTGCCAGAAGAATCGGTATGAAATTATATCAAGATCATGTCTACAGAATCTTTTGTACATAGAGTTCTCTCTGTCTGGGTCTTGTTCTGTCTGAATGCACCAGAATTCTGATGTAATAATTGTGTTGCTGTAGTTGTCATAGGACTGACTCTAGGAAAGCCAGTTTTGACAAGAAATGATGACAAAGCTCTGAGAATAGAGCTTTAGAGGGCTTTGTGTTGCACTGAATAGCCTTTCTAATGAAATCATGGTGTGAAGGTGTGAGCTGGGCTGTTCTGGGTGTGATTGAAAACTGAACTGTTGTCAGGAAGTAGCACAAAGAGGAGACATTCACTCCTACCTGCAAAAGACCATGTAGGCTCACTCCGAATTGCTATGAGACACTAACTGAAAGTTTACGCTTCCTGAGTATATATTATTATTTGCTTTATGTTCCAGTTGCTTTTAGCATGGTAGAAATCTGCAACCAGAGCCAGAGAAACTATTAATCATGTTGTTCTTAAATGATGCTGGAAAGTTGTAGGGTAATGAGTATGAGATCTCCTATGCGGCCTTTGACAGTAAATTCTGAATTTGAAATTCTTTTTCATTGATCAGTGACATAAAGTAGTCAGTCTATGCAGTCCTTGAAGTGCTGTGCATTGATAAGGGATATTCTTGTACCTGAAACAACAGAGTTTATATAATTATCTTGTTTGCAATAATTACTCTGTGCTGATTGCATCAAGTAGTGCAGACATTCTAGGATGTACCACAGTGAGAATATAATTGGATCTGTATCTTCTGTTTTCCGAACCAGCATTATAACTGTGGTTGTGAAGAGATGCACACAATTCATGGAATAGGAAGTTACACTTTTCATAATGTCAATCTGGAGTCAGCTAAACAAAGTAAATTCTTTTCATAGAAGACAAAAATTAGAAGATTCACGTACACTGAGCTAAATTCATACCAAAACGTAACATTTTTCTAAGTCATATATGCTGCTTGGAGTAGAAGTTACATATTTATTTTAATTCAGTATGAAATTGATGGGGAGGAGCTAAATGAAAATGCTTTTCCCACATTCAGTACATATTTTAATTTTCATTGATGCATATGCATTTGATGCATCTGTTGTTTTGGATATACACTTTTTTGGAAAGTAGCAGATAAGCAGTGTATATTCAAGATTTTCATATTAACAGAAAATAAATGTTTATTGTGTCTGTGTTACTAGATAAATGGGTTGAACAATTACATTCTGATCTGTTGCAATAACCAATAGCTGCATGATTTTCCAAAGTAAGGAGCAAGATGGCAATTGTGTCCTTTTCTTGACAAACCTTGCAGAATACATAAAATAGTAATGAGAGTATAAGTTATCCTGACAATATTTTGTGTCTTGATTCTTTAAAAATTGTATACATTACATGTGATAGCAAAATGGTATTTTCCACTGCTGTAAGTGTTCAAGAAGCATCTGGGTTGAGCAACGTTTGTAGTCATTAACCGGTAAATGTGTTTTGTCCTTTCAGAGCAAAACAGTTGGTAGTGGAAGGTACCAAAAAGCAGCATGGTTGCGTTTACTTGTAAGGAATGATTGTACTCAGGTATCGTTTTCCTTAGAGAGAATGCCAGTGTGTCTAGAAGCATACAGTACAGAATTATCTTACACTTTTTATAAAAGTTGTCTCAGCTAAGAAAGAATGTCTTTCAATAACCTGAGTAGTTTCTTCAGGAAGGTTTCACTTTGAAATTGCAGGATGGCCACTAAGATGACCAGAGGGCTGGAGCACCTCTTCGATGAGGAGAGGTTGAGGGAACTGGGATTGTTTAGCTTGGAGAAGAGAACATTTCAGGGAGACCTCATTGTGGCCTTCCAGTACTTGAAGGGGGCATATAAACAGGAGAGGGAACAGCTGTTTACCAGTGTGGATAGTGATAGGACAAGGGGGAATGGTTTTGGGGTTTGAGACGGGGGAGGTTTAGGTTGGATATTATGAGGAAGTTTTTCACACAGAGGGTGGTGACACACTGGAACAGGTTGCCCAAGGAGGTTGTGGATGCCCCATCCTTGGAAGCATTCAAGGTCAGGCTGGATGTGGCTCTGGGCAGCCTGGTTTGGTGGTTGGTGACCCTGCACATAGCAGGGGGATTGAAACCAGGTGATCATTGTGGTCCTTTTCAACCCAGGCCATTCTATGATTATATGATGATTATGTTCTTTCCTTATAGAGAGTATCACCATTCCGTTTTATTCTAATAGTGCACTACCAAAGTACTGATGTAACCTGACTACTTAAGTTTGCTTCAGACTTCCATCCAGGGCTATCCACTCATCCTCAGTTTTTCCAGATGCTTCCAGAAGTATGCCCGGTATTCCAAAATATATCCCACCCTTATATATTTTAAATATATATATATTTTGCTGCTAAGTGCCTTCCTGGGAGAGGTAGTCCTGTGCAGAAATTCCAGGTTTCTTCATACACAGCTGATGAGCAATTGCCAAATTGATGTCCACTCCAGGAGAGTATTATAAGGAAGTGGAATTACAAAGGCTAAAGAAGTTGAGCTGTTAGTTATCTGTACCATCCACAACAGAGTACCACTGAAACCAAGCGGTTTCATACAGTCAGAAGATTTCATGGTTGCATAAATGTCTGTTGAAAAAAATCTAATAAATCTAAAAAATCGAATAAAGATTTGAGAAGCTGAAAGTGAAGCAACTGCAGATGAAGAGCATAGATGGAACATAAATTGGAATCTGGCTATTAGAAAAGTACTTGGGCTAAGTGCTGGCTGAATGGAGGTTAGAACTACAACTTCCTCTGTCTGACTGATTCCTGCTGTGTTTGAGAAACCCTGGCTTTTTCAGACTTTGTGTATAAGCAGGACAGGACTGAATCAGAAATATATATAATTAGCAGGATTTTTGCATTCTAGCTCCTCAAAACATCTCTAATAATTCACAGGTAGTAGCAGTATCACAGTATTCAAATATGCTATCTCTTTTAATCAATTGCTTTTGAATATAATATTCTATATAATGTGTTGGAGAAAAATAGTTTTGTTTTGGTTTCTATAAAGAGATTTAGGCACTTTCTTTGCACTTCACCCTGATCTTCTACATATGGAGCTTGACAGGAATCCCATCTCTTGTTGAATAGATGCATTGTCTTTGAGTACTTTTTTGCATGCACTTCTAAAACACTGACTCATGCAGTTTGAGGCTGCCTTTAACTTCTGTTCATTTCAGTTTTGCTCTCTTTAACCTCTAAAGTTTTTACAGTTCAGCACCTGTAGACCATGGTATAAGGCTGCAGTTTGTTTAAAAAAAAAACAAAAACAGAAACAAACAAGAACCCAACATAAGCAAAACCAAAACATCTGAATAACAGTGCAAGTTTTAGTCTGTAGGTTTGCCATTGCATATGCTCAGTAACGTAGAGGGTATGTGGGCTAAATGGGTGAAAACTTGAACAGACATTATTATTATTATTATTATTATATTATATTATTGTATCCTATTATTGTACGTGATACTTACTGTAGAGATCTCAATGTAAGCTTTTGAAGTAACCTCCTGCGTTGATTTTCTGGCCAAATATGTAACTTCTGCATTATCTTCTGCTCAGGTATAGTTATTTTAAGGAAAAATAGTCCTGTCTTTACCACATACTTATTATAGATTCTTTTGTTCTGTTTTTATGAATTTCCTTTCTAAAACTCATTTATCACAAATGCAGACCAACAACTACAGAAAAATCCTAATACTAAATTAAGTTTACTGTAGTGAAGCTAAATATAAAAAGACTATTTTGTGGAAGTAAAACATACAGAAATTTATGTGAAAATGGAAAATACTTTTGAACAAGTGTTAAGATGCCATTGTACATATTATTCAGCACTTCATAGGTATCCATTTATCTCCCAGTAGTTTTGGGAAGAGAAGGCAGCCAAGCATCATATTTTCAGAAAGGAGAAAGTCTAGACTGAAAAACATGGTGCTTTACACCAGAGGGTTTTTAAGGTCTGGGATTTTGATATGAAATATCTAGAAAGGGGACAAATTTCACAAAATTTAGAGCGGGATGTCATTTTTATCATAAATGTAGAGTCTTGAGTCTTTTATTTAGGCCCAAATCTAAATCTGAGGCATATGCCAGAAGAAAGTCTAATATGTGATGGTAGGTACAATGGGAAGGTGTCTGATTTTTTTTTTTTAATTTTTTTTTTTTGTATTTGTATTCCTTTGTCTGATCTGTCTATGAACTCACTGGTGTTCAAGGACTTCTTAATTATTTCTTCGCGTGAGATGAGAAATGGGCAGTAAAGCACATTGAGTTCACCAACCGAAATTGTCTGTGACAGTTCTGTAGAGCTTTTCTCTGGCACACAGGCAGACTTTTTTGCATCCTAGCAAGAACTACAGCTGCAGTCTTCTACTCATTGGCTATGAGGATCTCTCAACATTGTTTTTGAAGGCTGTACATTACTGTGAGAATGGTAGATTTTTTCAGCAGTATAGAGGTTGAAGACTTAAGGAGGCAAATTTTATAAGTAATGACCCAAAGATAAGGTCTTCATGTGAGAGTGACATCTGCCATTGATAAAAGAATGGGGCACTGGGCAACTTAATCTAGTGTCTTGATCTAATGCTTGCAACCCTACCCATGTCAGGGGGGTTGGAACTAGGTAATCTTTGATATTCCTTCCAACCCAAGACATTCTGTGGTTCTAACAAGAAATAGTAGGTTAGTATAATCAGCTGTATGGAAACTTAGCAAAAGTAAAGAAAAGAGAGACAAATTGTAAAGAGGGGAATGATAAAGGGTTAGTAACAAGCATCTTACAGTACATAATCAGTAATTGGCTGCTTCGTGTGCTAGAATGAAGTGGATGCAGTTGTGTCTACAAAACAGTCAGATTTCTGCTAAAGCCAGCATGCATGAGATAAGGTCTGTCTTTAATGAATTTAGACTATTTGTATCTATACCAATTATCCTCTGTGTTGAGATTACTTTCATGCAATTATTTACTGATATACAACACGCCCTGAGGTATATGTATCAAGGTTTCTGTGTTACTGAAGAGAAGAAATTGAAACTTTTCATCTTAACTCAGCCTAAGCACAGCAATAACTAACTACCAGGAGAATCTTAAGGAGATAACATGAAAACTGCTACACGGTATTTGAAGAAAGATGAGTAATACTCTTCAGGAGATCTGCAAGGACAATGTGCAGTAGGCATATTCCCCAGACATCCTCAAAGTAATGATGTAACAGATTTGAAAGATATTCATAATGCTTGCTGAGGGATCTTCTGCAGCTCCTGGGGACCTGTGCGTTTCCTCCTCATTTCCCCGATGATGGAGCAGCAGTATAAGTCCCAGCTTCCATATTTCATGCTGTTTTAGCTTTTCCAGTCTGCTTCTCTTTGCTGCAACTGCTCAAATTCCTTCCAGTCACGCTGACCACACAAACTCCTTTTGCTCTCCTGGAAGCAGAGATGGAGCAGGTCTATTTTTCTTCTGGAGTTGGCACACAAGCACAGTGGAAATGTATGGGGTTTAAATTGCTGGTAGCATGCTCATCCCATACTGCAGGGCTGGAAGAGCCCTTACCCTACTGAGAATCCTTCTGGTTGTTGCTGCCCATCCTTACTAGCAGTAAAACTGCTGCCTGCACTGCTCAGCTGCTGCAGTTTCACTGCCATGACACAAACATTTGTAAAACTGAAAGGACTCCTAAACTAACCCTCACAGCTGTATTCCAGTGATTTTGTTTATTCCAACCTCTAAAGCAATGCTTTCTGACACTCACTAGAAGGGATGAATATAACTGCTTTCTTACTTGCATCTAATTCTGGAATTATCCTCAATTCTTGGGTGCCTCAGCACTCTGCAGCTGCAGAGTTCTGAAAAGGGAGGGCGAGTGTGACAAATACATTGTAGTCATGTCCTTCTCATGCAGCCTGTACCATTTATTTGAATAAAATCATCAAAAATTCATGCAAACATAAAACAGGATTTTTCTTCATTTCCCACTGTGTGCTTCTGTCAGGCAGAGAAAGATTCTTACTCATGGAAAGTGCAATCTCATGTGTGCCAGCTCTGAGGCCCTCTGACAGTGGTCTCTTTCACAGTCTTGTGGTAGAGACATGTTTTTTCTATCTGTGAGAGCAATGCACCAGGTTGCTGTAGTCTCTCTATACCTGCAGATTACTGCCAAATAGTGGATCCCTCATAATTCCTGATTTGCTATCATTATCCATCTGCTGATTCATTTATTTATTTTTGAAGCGGAATCCTCTGCAAACACCTTTTGTCACGTGTCTGATTGGTATTTCTCCATCCATTTTTTTTCATTATGTTTTTTTTTTTAGCAGCCTTTCTGTCCATCCATCTCTCAATCTCTTTCCAACTTTTTTAGTGTTTTTTTTTTTCTACTTTCTTCGATTTGTAAGCATTACTCTTTTTTATAACTTGCAAGTAGTTTCTGAATGTAATTAAACATTTTTCTTTCACCCTTATAATTACTGAAGAAAAATATCACTGAGAAAAATGTGATAGTTTACATTTCTATTTAGGATTGTTATTTTGTTGGGTTATTAATAAAAACTTCTGTATAACTTTATTTATTTAATGATAAAAATTACTCTAACTGACAAATCTCTAACTGTAATTCACAAAATGAATCTCCTGAACAGCAATACTGGGATGATTCAATCAGGGACCTGTTAGCCAGGAGACCTGACTTCAATTTCTATGACCTTGAGTAATCCTCAAGCACTCTGATGCCTGGCTTCCCATTGCCTTGAACATTGTAATATCATTTGCCCTGTGGAAAAAGCATTTTGCCATGCTACAATTTGACAGTCTACGTTGAGGTCAGATAACAAGGTTTTGCAAAAAGTGTGGAACAAGTCTGCATTTGTTTCCTTATTTATAAATGTCGGACCGTAATACTAAACTGCAGAGTGTTTGTGATTATATATGATAATACATTGTAAGTAATATATAATAGCATGTAATTATAGCATATAATATATAAATTACATTGTATCATACAATGCATAATACATGTATACATGTATTGTGCATGTATATATATATGTAATGTGTAGTGTATATAATAATAAATGCTGAGTATTTTTAGGATATCATTCTGAGAGGAATGGATATTTATTTATAAGGTATTTGTTGAGTTGTATTCCTGCAGGACTGAACAGCATTTTAAGATTTGCAGCATGGTGAAAATAATTGTTATAAATAAGTTCCTATGTTTTTTCAAGATTGCTTAACATTTATCAAGTATGGCTGTTTCAAGTCATAGGTAATAATTTGAGTATGATGGCAGCATTTCTGCTCTCACATAAATGTGGAATTTAAATTACTTGCCCTGAGCAGAACAGGATTAATTTCTGCTCTGATTGTTGGAGCTACAATTTATGGGTTTACAATCCTATTCTCAGTCCTCTAAACAATATTACTGCTCCAGGCATCAAAATAGCATTTAGTTTCAACTTGAAAATGCGCTCTTTCTTTTCTGGAATACTCTAAGTGTCTGCAAGGAGATCTTGTGGAAAGGTCTGGCAAGAGTAGTGCCTCTGGTAGTTCTGAGGGATTGTGCAGTGTTTAGCTTTTAAAGGTTGGTGCCAAAAACTGGTGACTACTGGTAATATAAAGAGCTCTGCTTTCAAGGTAACTATGGCTACAGGAGTTGGACTGGCATCAGTGGGAGTAAGCAAACATCCCATGTCCATTTAAGATATTAAATGCAGTGGAGTTGGTCATCTTTAATGCTAATATATGTCCTGTTTATTTAATTCCGTCATACCTGTGAACGATTTTTTTTTCTGCATTGCAGCATCTTATAGGATTTTCTGTGCTTAAGTACTTTTGCAGTTTGGTTGTGATGCAGTGCAGGCGAGCATAAATCAGGGTGTTTTTGGCTTATGGTTTGAGTCTGTCCATGAGAATAATAGCGTCTTGTGCTTTCTCCAGGCTCCAGCAAAGACAACACTTCTTGTACGTGCTGTAGCTGAAGGTTAGAGAGGTGCTTTTCTGCTCTGCATTGGAGCAGGAGGTCTGGCGCCCTAGTGCTCACCATAGCCCTAGTACATGGGGTTTCTGCTGTGCTTTAGGACTGAAACACAGAAAGGCTCTTTGGAAACTCTCCCTCAATGTAGAGCACTGCAAGGCCCAGACATAACTTTTTGCTTGATATAGACAGATTAAGTCTATAAAGCTTCTTTTTCTGGAATAAAATGCTGTTCCGTAAGTCGTAATGTTCCATTCTAATATTGTTTGGTATATTGTAAGACCACATTAGATCCACTTGTGAGTTGTAGTCTGCCATAAGATCTCAAAATCTTATGTGCTTGCAGATGATTTTGCGTCTCCTGTTAATAGTTCTGGAAATTCTGAAGGGGTTATATGATTTCCATTTTACAGTTGTGGAAACAGGAAGTTGCAAATGATTTGCCTGGGAAATAAATGAGAGAAATTTAATAATATGCTGTGTGTTTAAGCCAGCTTCAAGTACAGAGCTACCTTTCTGCCCCTCACCAAAATAAGAGAGCAGGCTGCCCTGTGGGGTGGTGGAGTTACTGTTCCAAAAAGCATTCAAGAGAAGTGTAGATGTGATACCGAGAAACATGATTTAGTGGGCATGATGATTGGACTGGATGATCTTAGAGATCTTTTTCAACCTTCTATGACTCTTCATGTGCTTTAACTCATTCACCATGTAAAACGTGGCTTGATTAGGATAAGGTCAGGAATGTTTTTCAATCCTATGAGGAATTCTGAAAAAATTATATCCTAACTTAAAGACGAAAATAAACTTAGAAAAGATGCGGTGGATCTAACATAAGGAAAAATAGTTGTGATGAAATGGGAAATTTTGGTTAATCTATGACTCTCTTAAATTTAGTGTTTAAAAAATATCCTGATATTTACTTATAAAAATAATAAATGCTCCAAATAAAAGTCAATATTTGAACTAGGAAGTTTATCAAAATCAAAACGTGTTCTGGAAAACAGGCTTTGCCACTTCAGAATTCCATGACCAAAATTTTATTTACTTATGTATTTATTGAATGTGCCCTGGCATTTTGTTTTTCTTATTTGTTAAAGTGCCAGAATCTTACAGATTTTTTTTCTCTGACATCTGGATATCTGGTACCTTGCTTACCAATTATGACTGAGTTTATCTCAAAGCATTAATGTATTCTGTTTTACTTACGTATTTTTCATCCCCATTGGGTTCCTTGATTCATTTTTTTTTAAGTGAAGACATTAGGAGGCAAAGTCATCAGGCTGATACTCATAGACTGCATGAGACACTGCCAGATTTGTCTTTTTTTTTTTTTTCTGCATTAAAAAATCTGTAATTTTGGTAATTATGAGTTATCTTCTTTGCACATGCTGATAGCACATTGGGTTGGGTTTTTCCCCCTCTTCTCTTTGCCCTCTCTGACTAGTGAAGCTAATGCACCTTGTCAGAGGCTGAGTCTGACACTTTGCCATTCCTTAACACAACTGTGTTGTCTGCCACTGCATTTAAGTCATGTTCACAAATGTAAGCTAAGTATCAACCAGTTAAAACCCAGAGAGAGGCAAAATCTCTAAATGCTCATGATAGCAAATAAATGTTACTGAAAGTCACTGTGTGGTATGCTGACAGAACCCAAGAGTCTCCCTGTCTGCCTTCCTTGCTGATTAGTTTATAAGCTTCAGCCAACAAAATTATCCACAGAGAACACTGTGATTGTAAAGTGGCAGTGATGTCTAGTGTGGCAGAGGCTATGGGCTGTTATCTGAAATCTCAAAAAAGGGTTATTCCTAAAGCTGTAGCAATTTTTATCAAATCAAAAGGTGAAAGAATGACATAAGTACACACAATAATTTTTAAATCTCTGTTTTAATCCAATAAATATTTGTTGATGGCTGGAGAGTAGAACACTATTGTGCTTCTTCCCTGAAGGATTTTAGTTTTCAACTTATTTTGGTTCTCAAGGAATGGTAAGAATCAAGATGAAACCTCCCATGTAGGGCTTGCCCAGCTCTGTTGTACTATATTATATGGTAATCAAGCATACTTCAGATTGATGACCTTTCATCTAGGACTGTTGTTTAACAGCACACAGTGCTGCAATCTTGGCTTTTGTGTGTTTTAAGTATTGATTTTCCACATAGAGAGAACTGCAGTAATAACCTGGGGAGGTCTGGCAGCACAGTGACCTGGTTTACTATTATTCCTTACAGCTCTAGGCAAAGCTGTCAGTTCCCGACAGTTGGGGGCTGCAACCAGATCTTTCTCCAGCCTTCCTTTCCAGCTTCTTTCCATTTAATTTCATTTCTTCTCTTCCCAGCTTTCTTCTTTTCTTCTTTTCCCAGTATCCCAGGAGCAGCAGTGTTCATCTCAGCCTGGATCACTGGGCAGCTTTGCACTGCTAATGCCAGAGCACTAGAAGCTGAGTGAGCAATATTGCAAATCAAATGCAATTGGTGGTTCTAAGACTGTCACCTGTTGCTTCTGTAATCCTTTCTATGCGTATACTTGATTTACTTTGGAAATGGATTCTCTCACGTGACTGAGGTTACTTACCTACTATTTCAGAGTACAGCGTATATCAGTATTTATTCATCACATGTAATGGTGGGTATGCAATATTTATAGAGTCTTTCCCTTAGGATTAATGCTGGGAATAGTGGAGACACAGCCAATTGTCACAGCTGCTGCTTATCAAAGCCAGCTCGGTTACCATACCTTGGCTGGAGTAATCTAGATCCACACTGTAAATGTATTACCCAGTAAATACAATGCATTTGATACCTATTTGAAAAGACTTCACTCATTTCAAAAGTCTCAGGAGACAAAATCAGTTACTTCTGTGCCTGAATTAAAAGAGAAGTCATTCGTTGTCTGAAGGAACAGGACAGCATGCATTTCACTGTATTGTGGCTGGCAACTGACAGCCTTGAAAAATATGTTCTTGTCTTCACGGGAGCATAAAAATCAACTTTGTGTGTCTCAGGAGGTATTAAAGCAACATCTAATGAGTCAAGTTGCAATCAAGCTAGCCTTAATAGTGAATGAGCAAGAAACATATTCAAAATTTTGGCAACTGCCATTTTACTTTTGTCTTAATGACAGAAAATCCACTGAGATTTCTCACAAGTTTTCTTGAGCTGTATAATAAAGAAAGGTGCCCTGAGCTATTTTTCCTCTCACACCCAACCACCTTGAAATTCTAACCTTAGGAGTGAAAACAGAAAGACAAAAAAAAAAAAACGGGTAGAATTCCTGCTTCTGTTCTCTTACCTATTTAAAAATATTGAGTTTGTCACCAGAGGGGAGAACCATGGAGCTGATTTCCTTTCTGAAAGAAGCAGACTATCAATTTTTATTTTTATCTTTTCAAATAACACTTTGCCAAACAAACACCTTGAAGAATCAATTCTGCAGATGTATGTACTCCTAAATTTGTCATGTCTGTTTTCAGATATCCATACCATTTGTCTTCATGATTTAAAAAAACCAAAAAACTATTACTTGTGACTCTTCAGGTTTGTATTTCATAGTAAAAGATATTAGTGACTCCAACACTTTCTGTAGCTTCACACTGGTAAATAAGAAAAGACAGTAATGATTAGAGACTTTTTATGCCTACCAGCTTGTAAATACTGGGGAGAGTAGGCAATTCTTGTACAGGATAAAAGTGAAAGTTGTTTGAAATAGTTTTCAAAGTCCATGTTTTCTAGAAGGCTGAGAAATCTCATCAGCACTGTACATTGATGATAGTCTTCTTTTGTTGCTGGTCTGATCAAAAGAGTAACAGCCGTATTTGGAGAGCACCTACTTTGGTTGGATCTGTAATTCCATGATTATGCCTGAATAAAAGGTGCATGGTAACAGAGTTTCACAGAACATGAGTCTGATGGAGTGGATTGCAATCCTGCCCGTAGCAGGAGGTTTGGAACTAGAATCTCTAAGGTCCCCCTCCAACCTAAGCCATTCTGTGAACCATGGATTCTTCTCTGGAAGCACAAGATGAACAGAGAAATCATATTTCTGCCTTTACTCAGATGGCTGAGGTTGGAAGCAGAGGTTGATGTTACAATATCTAGCTGTGGATGGAAGAACCTCAGGTAGGATTATGACACATTAATTAACATGGAAATCCATAAAGACGTTGATATCAAAGACTGAGGTTGTTCCAGTCTTCTGAAATAATGAACATTTTCATCACCCAGTGCTATTGGGAACCACTCAACTGTTAGGATGGAGTCATTCAGTACTCGTGGCAAATCAGTTTAGAAACATTTGCAGCAACCTGTAAAAGAGTAGATAATGTAGAGAACTGATCCTATTTACATTTTGCTTGATTTTAGTCAAAAATGCTGTGCTTAGTTTCCTAATCTATCCTTCTGGATCTATTTGCTGAACAGGGTGTAGGCAAGTGGGAAGAAATGTTTCAGATGTGAGGCTTCTCATTTCTGATAATTTTGCATCTCAGGATTCCTTTATTTCTTAACAGAAATAGTGTTTTTAATGGAAAATAGGAAGGATTAAAAAAAAACCTTTCATTTTCTACTTTACCATGGAAGGCTTAGCACTTGGAATTTAAAAGACTGACCTGTTCTGTATTCAGAAATAATTCAGAAAATAAAGTCAATCAATATAGATTATCTCAGTAGATATTGGATGTTACTGTTAGTTGTGCCTATTACATCATGACAAAATGGTTGCATTAGGGTAGCTAATAATTGCCTGAATGAATGATCTCCTATTAATCATCATACCTCATTTTAGTCTATGTTGACTGCAGTTGTTAAGGTAAGAGAGTGGTTTGTGCATGCGAGATGGCGTTCCACTGACATCACTGTATCAGTACTTGGTCTCATTCTCAAGAGGACTGATTCAATTGATTCATGGGCAGTAATTCATAGATAAGACAGAAGACAGAATAATCTCTTAAATATTTATCTTTTTTGGTATTTGACTCTTCCATAGCTGTGAGCAACGTGGAAGAACATCACAGGCAAAATGTGGTTTTGTTTTGTTCTGTAAAAAGTAAATTAGGAGAATTTACTTTTCAAGATATAAGCAAAAGGGGCATTTAGCAAAATGATTTACAAAACTTCTGCTTTGTTAACTTGTGTCCCTATCATTTCATTTACACATCTTCTCTTAGAGCCTAAACCTGTTGTCTGTCACTAGAACTTGAGTGTGGAAATAGTACATACAAGACTTACGAAACTAGAAGCATGTTTTATTATCAGGTCATTTCTTCACCACATAAAATATAGCTAGAGATGTATAAAATGCAATATAAATATGATAAGAAGTGCCACTACAGCTCATCTTTGATTAAGAATTTATTTTACTCTCCTCTTAACAAGGATTGACTGGATCAAAGGCCATTTCATTTAGGAGGCTATATGTGAGAGCTTTGTTGATTTTTAATTTTCTTCCATTGATTTTCAGCATCCAGAGAGCACTTGTTCTCTAATGGCTCTCTGTGTTGGTGTTTGCTTGCAAATTGAAGTAAAAGATAAATGGCTGTCAAGGTAATACCTCTCCAAGGGCTTCCACTTGAGGGCTGGTGGCTGTTAGCTGAGCTACTGAGTGTTTAGAAAAGTTCTGTGCTCAAACAAAGGCATTCCTGAGCCTCTAAATGTGGTAAAATGAGTTTATTTCTTGGCCTGTCTTGACAATGATGTCAATTTAACTTCTGGTTCTTTGTAAGGAATAAGCCCTGTTTGTCCACATATTTTTTTTGCAGGAAAGATAAATGCTCTGCACTTTTCTCAAAAGGGCTTAAAATGTTTTTCCCTCAGCAAACAGTTGATTTTTCAGTAAAAGAAAGGGACAAGAACTGCTTGTATTTGGTTAGTTATGAGCAAGTATTTGAAGTAGAATGTGGTTAAGTTATGCTTGTGCTAAGATGGAAAGTTTTGGCCTCTGTTGGAAAATAATATTTAGAAATGGCTATAAATTTAGTTTTCAAAATGCTTGCAAGCTTATGAACCTCTAAATCTTATTAAGCATGAACTTGCTTTACATTTGGCTGTTTGAGACCTGCCTTGTTGCATTGTTGCCTTGTATAACGGTGTTCTGTCTTGGACCCACTGCTAATTAAAGAGCGCTTTTTTCATTCCTTCGTTACCTAGTTAGGATGGAGTTCAGTATTTAGGAAATATATATGCTGTCCCAAGTTTTGAAGTAGAGAGCTGTGAGAAAGGCTGTGAGACTCAGGGAGCTCCAGGGAGATGATGCCAGGGATAGTGAGCCTGTCCTGTAGGTGCTGCGCATCACCGTTTCCCATGGGACCACTGGAAATGGTTGCTGTTTATCACCTTGGTGGTATTTTTCTGTCAGGCACATCTATATAGTGCACACGCACAGACTTCAGTATGTATTTTTATATATTCATATGCCAAATTGCACTAACGCATTTTTAAGAGTTCAGTTTCTGAACATATACCACTTATTCATGTATGCAATTTCTTCATTAAGTTTTCAGCTTTTCAGGAGTTCCCTTTAAAATCAGCAATCAGATGGCCTAACAAATTTGTGGCACTTTTTTATTGCTCAGTGTTTCACATGAAACAGTGGCACATGTATTAATTCAAGCAGCTTCAAAAACATCTGGAGCAAGATAGACATTCATGGGCATTGGAGCAGCTTAATAAGCTGTTCCATTACCAAATAGGTCTAAGAAACTAAAGACTCTGTCTGGAAATGGAGGGAGCTACAAATTCTGGGCTCCTCTCTCAGCTCTGCTACTCTGTTATTTTCTGTCACCTGGGTGGGTATAAAGGTCAGTGTTCCTTACAGTCCTCTAGTTGTGCGGAGTCCAGCATCAGTGGGAGTTTAAAACTGGAAAAATGGAGATCTGAATTTCGAGTTGGTTTTTATGTTCTCATCTGGCAGAAGTTTAAAATGTTTGGCATTAAGTGTGTGGATTATGCCATTGACTTCAGTTCAGTGCATAAGGTTAAGCATTTGTACAATTGCATTTGGGAACTGGGGAATAAAACGGAATGCACAAAAATTAGTCATTACCAGAGGAGCGGGAGAGTAACTTCATATCTTAATTTATAAATGAGAAGAGTAGCTATTTTCCAAGCAAATGAAGATACTGTTTCACAGCAAAATGCAGTTTATCTGAGGACTTCCATTAGCTCTTCTTTAAAGCCATGAACTTCTGATGGCTGTATGTGCCGCAGGGCACACAGAAATCTTTTGCTGAAGGCTTTGTTTCAAGCTTTTGGGGCTTTTCCTTCTCACTTACTAGGCTTATTGCATCACATGTGCTTCTGTTTTCTTTCTTCAGTGTGGCTTTCAGGGTGACCTCTGCTGAGATAAAAAGACTAAAATGATTTTCCTGAAGCAACATCTTCAGCCATGATGAGCAATTCATTGCTCTGAAATGAATTGCACACTCCCAGAAATAATCCATAACAGACCAGACTGAACCTGGCAGAGCTCTTATTTTCTCTGTTCCTCCTACACTGCTTGTGAATCAGGGCAATGTAAAATCATAAAATACAGTACGGTATGTAATGGCTGTTCTAGTTCTACAGTGTGAGAAAAGGTGTTATGTTTTCTTGAAGAATTTAGGGAGAATTGTAATGTGGTTACATTCCTGGTCAGTGTTCAGTGGGCTCAGTGTCTTCAGTGCCTCACTTGGTGTCATTTGAACTCAGGCAAATCTAATGTGAAATAGTTTAGAGTGGTGCCAATGTTAAGAGATGTTTTTAAGCTACTGTTATAAGGAGCAATACAAGGAGAAATTTGTAAGCAAAAATAGACCATTTTGCAATCCATGGTTAATTTATGTGCTTTGAAATGGTTATGTTCTTTGTGTGTCCGTTTATCAGGAATGGTTTCTGTAGTTTTCAGGGAAACAAGCAAGGGTAATATTAGGGAACAGTCCTAGAATAAGATGTAAATGGATAAAGTAGGAAATATTATCCCTAAAAGTTCTTTTCAATGTGTCGCCTAACAAGGGAGTTGAGGCAGAGCATTGAAGTGGTCTGAAGCTGCAAATCAGACTTTTTTTATTGCAGTAGACTCATTAAAACTGCCTGTAACAGAAGTACAACCATTTTCCTGTGAGCGTGATATTCATTCAATAATTGAAATGTGGTTCTTTGAAAAGTACGTACTGTCAGTCAGGTTTTTTTTGTTTTGTTTTGTTTTGTTTGGCTAAGTAATTTATAAATCTTCATATCTTATATGTCCATTTTTATAACTTGAATTCAAAACAGCTTATGAGTTTTCTTCAGATAAGACGAGCAGTATGAATTGCACCATTTATGTTTACAATCAGGTTATATATTGTTGAGTTAAAACACCACAAGAAAGGAAAATGCTATGAAGTATGCAGTATAAATCCTTGAAATAGATCCTCTGAGTATTGAAGTCTCACTGCTCAGTGTATAAAAATGTGTTGGTTTAATTCTCCAGTTAGTCACAGAGCCCATTTTAAATATTAATTTGGCATTTCCCTGATATCTTTTTCCCCTTAGTGAGTATTTGAACTAGACTTTTTGCAAGACTGTAGCATTTCCTTCCCCTGATGAGACAAAAGACTGCCTCCTATGCTGCCCTGCACTTCCTGAGCAAGACAAGAATCAGTGCGTTGTTAGACTGGGAGCATCCTGATTTCTCAAGGAATGGAAAACCATGCTGTTGTAAGCAAGATGACCCAAGTTCACTTGGTTTTATTGTGTTATGTATATTGATATTAATTCTTTTGTCTGATTTGTGGCTTAACAACCCCATTTTGTGGTCTAAGTGCCATGCTGGAGACCAGTTGAACCAGCACTGGTGATCTATTGTGTGGCACTTAAAGATGTATGAAGCTGAGGTTTGCAATTCACTGGATACTGCTCAGTTTTTGTGGCAGATGTCATTAATTATGGTTTCCCTTTAAGCAAAGGGTATTCAAGTGCCTTTGTACCGAGTACGTTGTTAAAAAAAGAAAGCCATAGTGTGCAAATGCAGTATTCACTGCAGAGCAGTGCACTCTTCTGCATCTTTCATAACATTGTATTTCATAATATTATATACTTCACTGTTTATTGACAGGTTTTTGTTTGTTCATTTGTTTTCACAGAATGTGGCTATTAGGGTAAACTGATTTATACTTTTCTCTTTAAGTTGTTCAAACAAAGACATCAAAATGCTGCAAATATGTATGCAGTCTCCAGCAAAACTGTGAGTCAGATGCTGGAATGAACTTTTTAATGGAAAAAGAGACACAGAGAGGTAGAGGGAATTAAAGAAGGTCACAGAACATGTGACTGAATCATGGATGGCTTGCAGAGCTCTGATTGCATTCCAGGTAGCAGACCTTGTTCTCAACTTGTACTTTCTTAGGCATATATTCTCTGTTCACTGTATGCACTGCTGGGTCATTGGCTGTTCACACAGGGTATTGAAGAAGCTCTTGTACAGAACTTTTATTTCTTTTTTTCTGAAGTCTTTTTAAAGGAAGCAAGCTGTGAGAATCTGCAGTGAACCTATAGGCGAAGTACAGCCTGTACAGCACATTTGGTGACCCCTTTCAACTCTCTCAGTAAACAGCTGAGCATGTATTGATGAACTTTGTGTTGGCATTTTCATCAGGTTTCTGAAGAGGCAACATTGCTGTTTAGATCAATAAAACTCAGTTAGATTTACTGATGACGCAATTCTCTTTTCCTGAGACAAACAACAAGTTAATAATTGCACTGTGCACTATATTTTCTGCCATCTGTACCCAACCACACCTGACAGTTTGCATGTGTCGTATGGATTTGGGTCACATTGGGTATTTTTATTTTCTTAACTGCTGTGAGCTGATGGACTTTCTTTAGAGGAAAAGGAGAAACACACTTTTCATTATCTAAGCCCTCCACTGCAGTCTTCTCAGAGCTGGCCATAATGTGAAACAAATGTTTTGAGATTTTAAAAGGAAAGACTGTGATAGCTGTGTGTGCTACCTTGAAAAAGAGGTTGACTATCTGAATATATGCTGCGAATCTCTAATAACAAAATGAGATACTGTAATGTATCTAACTGACCTACACAGTTTTTAATTTTTTTCTGGAATGCAGATACTCTTTTTGTTGTTGCCAAGACTACGCTAGGAACTGGGAGATGCGTTGTGCGTTCCAGGCTCACACCTCCTCTTTTCTTGTATGTTGCCAGGCATGTAAATTTTATGTTTTGGAAGTAGAGGTCTCCAGTATACCCGAAAGCTCAGGGTTTAGTATCAGTGATGGTCTCTTGTGCAAACTAAATGCCAGTCGAGAAAACCTGATTTTAAAGTCTTTGAGCTGAGAGTAATTAATTCATTTACTCAATCCTATCCGGATATCTGAATTCCACTGTGCTACATTAATAGACAGGTCTCTCTAACTGGCTTTTCTCCCTGGGCTCAGTAAAGTAGGTACCTCTCCTTTTTGAAAATGCAGATCGCGTATGACTTATGAGAAAAAATGTATGCTAAATTACACAAAATAGATAGATGAAAACATCTATTCCCATAATCACATTTTCTCCAGAATTACTGTTTCTTTTCAGTAATCTATTTACTTCTTTACTAAGAGCATTGCAATTACTGGACTAAAATGTACTTACTTAAGGACTTCCTAAGTAGCTCTGTTTGAGGTACATCCTCCTTTAATTCCACTGCCTACTGGGGAAGTACAGCTAATCTGTTTCCTCTCTCTTGGAGCACAGATTCTCAGTTGGCATGAGTAGACTGAGCTTCACTGATAATGTTTTGAGCCTTGTCTTTTCCATGTCCTCTCCAGCAGTTCTCTTGTTAGTGCTGTATGAAACTCCTCTCATCAGCCTTCAGAATTTGTTTTGGTAAACGTGTAAGATTTACTCTCTTACTGGTTGTGAAAGGCTCATATCCCAGGGAAAATCCATGGAAAAAACAGGGAAGATTTTGGTGATGCAGAGTTGCCCCCCTTTTAGAAGGCACTCTTAGGGTGTGATTCTCTACTGACTTCTAAAACTGAAGTAAAGCTTCAAGCTCACACTTTCTCAACTCAGTAATATTGCAATATGGAGGTAGCAGAGAAACAGAGCTGCTAAAAGGCAGAAAGAAAGGATTTGAGGGTCTTAATACAGGGCTTAATAAATGTTCTCAAGGGTATAAGCAGTCTGAGATCATAATGAGTATTTTATTAAATTTCAGGCAACCATTTCTCCAAAATTATCATCTTTGCTGTCTTTGAAACAGGCTGACCTGCAGCTGAACTGTGCTAAGACACAATTTTAACAGAATTATACCAGCTGTTAACAGAGAGTTAGAAAAAAAATGTGTGCTAGATTCACTGTTGGTATAAATTGATGCAATTAGATCGCATTCAGAGGAGTGCTTTTCATTACACAAAACTGAGATCTGGTGGCTGGGGCTTTTCTAAGGCTGATGGGTAGCCTGAAAATAGGCGGCTATTTTCAAACACCCCTGCTATTTTGCTTACAGTGATATGGTGCAAATACCTGTTTTTAAGTTTTAGAGATAATTTTCTTGGATTTTGAAGAGCCTCCTGAATTTGACCTATTGCAGCATATAGCGCTTCCTAGTTCAGTAAGAGCAGAGCATGCCAGCTGTCTGCCTGGCTGGGCACACAGGTACTAAACTCCCTGAGTTAGGCATAAATATAGGGATAGCTTACTTCACTTTGTAATGTAAACTTGTTTAAATAGCAGGTTGCTCTTTGTATGGAACTGCTGAATCAGGGCCTGAACCTCTGATTGATCACCTGAGGCAAGCAATGAGTCAACCCTGGGAGCACAGGTGAAGGCAATTCACCTGTGCTGCTGGAAAGGGTGGAGCCTGGCTCCACCTCTCCTAGACCTGTTTAAGAGCTGACTACCAGGGGGGAAGGATCTCTTTTTGCAGATCCCTCCTTTGGGAGTTTTCCAGCAAGCCCAGGGCAGGGGTAAGCCCTTTGTTTATTCTTTTTGGTGTAATAACCTGCTTAGCCATGCTCTCTTGTATGTTTCTTAATTATAACACCTGTATATTTATTTATTAATTATGTACTCTTCTAAGAAAAAGCTCTGTTGTAATGCATTGAAGATATTTACATGTGAGCATTATTTGTGTACCTGTGTTGTGATCTTACCGCAGTTTGCAGGTGGCAGGAAATAAAGGAAAGGAAGTGGTAGACTCATCTTTTCTAGGTTGCCTGTTACTCAGGAAAACTATGCCTGTAGTTTTCTCCTTTATATAAGAGAAATCAGTTTAGGTTTTTTTGTGTGTTAAATATTGGATGGTAGTTATCAATGAACAGCTTCATTTCATTGTTTTCATGTTTGTTTGTTTGTTTGTTTTTTTTTAATACTCTTAAGTGGTGAAATCCCTGTGGGGTGGTTGCTGTAGGAGATGACACTGTCTAAGTCTAGAGGGATCTTGAAAGAAATGCTACTCAACTTCTGTTCAAAACTTCATTTTTTAGTATTATCCACGATAGTGCAATATCCATCAAAAAAACTGAGACTGTTTTCCTTATTTTGGCACTGAAGTAATATCTATATGCTATAGTGGTCTTTACTTACTCCCATAGATAATAGTACTAAAAGACTTGATGAAAAAATTCTTGGACTCATTTTATTTGCAGTAATAGTTTAATTTCTTTTCTTTAAAGATTTTCTTTTGTGTGTGTTTGTACCTCCTTGGAAATTTATGATCAGAGTAGTTTTTCTCCCAGTATATAGGCCCTCATATAAACAAGAGAGCCTATTCTTTAAGTATGAGGTAGGGATGCATGCATTTTTAGCTTGCTTTGGCCTGGACTAGCAGGTGGAGGAGGAAGCAGAAATCATTCCAGGTGGCCAGGTGCTCTGCTGGCCTCTAGTGGTAAGTGGGCAGCAATCTGGGGGATAGAACGGGTCTTGCCCAGAGGTGGTATCTTCTGATGTTACTTCAGGTAAGATACACTAAAATTTGAAGCGTGAGTGAGACTATGGCTGTGACTTAGTTACATGAATTGTGTTCTGTGTGATTCAGATAACCTCAAAATGAACTGCTCTTCATTTTTGCTGATGAAAATAAAGCTCAAGCTGTGTGTGAGTGCTGGAAGAAGCTCTTAGAGAACAGAGGGAATACACAGTATCTTACAGTTCCTGTGAAGAGGAAAAGCTGGTTTTGGTGGAGAAGGAATGTTACAAAATTAGTACAAAATCTTCTGAATATATTTATTTTTCATAGTGGATCTACAAAGAGGTAGAACTCTCACTGGGCTATTCGGGCAGTTCTCTTGTTGTATGGGAAAATAACATAAGGATCAATTTGGTGACCTGCAGGTACATGCTGTGTGATAGGACAGGCACTGTGAGGGGATGTGCTGCTGTGTTCCAGTTCTCAGTACATCACTGAACTGCTGCTTAGCCCATCAGGCTTTGTAGTGCCTGAGAGGCACCTGTGTAGGTGCTCACATGAATTCTCCTTATATAAAATGTAGTTGCTGTCACATGAAAATAACGGCTGAAGCTGGGGGGGCAGTCTCCAGGACAAATGATCGTTATAAGCAGTACCTTAGAGGAATTCAAAGAAGGGAGGAAAATGCAACCATTTTTGGACAGTGAATAGGAGAAAAATCTTTCATTAGCTCTAAAATCAGTTAGCATCAGAAGCAGGACATCTATTAATTTGCAAATCCTCATATGTTTTTACATTGCTTTAATTTATTTTGTGCTAAAACTTAATGATTGCTGACCTGTAATACCCAAAGCAGGTAGTTCCAGCTCAGCTCAGTCCTTTTTTTTTTTTTTTTTTTTTCCCCCTCTTTTGAAAGGTAGAAATAATCTGAGCTTTACTCACTGAAAATAATGCAGTTTAAAGGTAGAACCAAAGGATTTCTGCCAAGACCAGACCAGATGGAGTCAGATTTACACGCTTTGAATTGAGTTGGAATTGCTCTGTGGTTACTCTAGCATTTTCTGGTTAGCCCAGAGTGGCTGCCACTTCTGAAAAGAGGATATTTGCTTCTGTAAGCCCTGGTTAGTTCCATTTTGGTCCTTCTCAGTCACTGGAATGACAGAAAGGATCTGCTTACGCTTACATGCACCTCAATAGCAGTGTTTGCCAAACATTCTTTGGCAGGACATTCTGTGGTGACTGAAAGTTTCTCTTTTTGTATTCATTTACTCCCTTTTTTATCTATTTGAGGACATCTGAGGGGTTTCTGGATTCATTTTATCCAGCAGAGGAAGGCATAACAGACTTGAGAGATCCCAGAAATACAATATGCTTCTCTCCACAAAAGATAGTTTTCAATGCAGCTGGTTCAGCAGGGCTAAATCCCACAGAGACCAGCTGAGCAGCCAGGTGCTGTTTACCTCACATGGTTTCTCTGAGTCTGTAGAAGTTTCAATGTGTAAGATTTGCTTCTGAAAACTTCTGTATTTCAGCAGCTCCCAAGTCTCTCAGAGCTTCCACTCTCCCCTGGTGTCCCCATCTTTGTAGAATGTGTAGCTGCTGGAGATCACTCTTTGTGTTTGTTTCTTAATGCTGTTCTCCTCATTCACAGGGAGCAGTGGCTTGGAAGCAAAGACTGATGCCTCTCCTGGCATTCATAATAGGATTTTCTTCCACTTACAGGCCCTTAACATAACTTACTCAGCTGTGCAGGGGTTGATGTCAGTGAATAGCTTACTTAGTCATTTCTGAGTTATTTAATGTTGAGAATAAGCCTGCGGCTGTCAGACAAGTAACATCTACATAGGCATTTTCCAGCTGCAGCCATTCTTGATTTCTTTGCAGTTTTAAAGCTAGTAATAGTAGTTTGACTGATGGTTTGATGGGAAGCTTTTCTAACGTGTTTGTGAGGACTGAAGAGATCAGTTAGTTCAGTAATAGAAGTGTTAGAAGCATGATGATGGACAGAAAAATAGATGATCAAATGAATAGATGGAGCAGCTTGTTTTGCTGGAGATACATTATCTGTGCGTAGGTCTTTGTAGTGTATTAGCTTGTGAATAGGCCCAATAGCTGCATTGCCGTAGTTGGCTTTCTCTTCTTCCTCTTCAACAGCAGTTGTGTGCTGTGTCAAGCAGAAACTGGATTGTTTTAGAAGTGAGACTAATTTCAATTTTAATAGCAAAGGAGGGCAGTGGTTCATCTATTTCAGCTGCTGGTAGGGGGTGCAGAAATGGTACCCATATCTGGATGATTATGTAGCAAATAGGGCTTCAGAGTTTGGTAAATTTAGAACCTTAAGAGTGATGGCAATGAACTGCACCTGGAAAGGTGGACCTGGTACTGGAGAGACTGATGAGACTCTTGCAGAAGTGCTAATCTGTCAAATATATCTGTGCCTGGAGAACCAGATCCCTTTTTGCTTCCTGTGGTAGAGTCAGTGGAGTTATGGTGACTTGCCACATTTGAGGACTTGTCTCAAGTGATCTGTTTAGCAGTTTGGGCTGTGTGGTTATCTATTGCTTCCTGATCTGCAAAACAGGTCATGGTTAGGAAAGTGAGATCAGAAAGTTTTAGTAGTAAAAACAGTCACTGTTGCATGACTGCAACCCTTTAGAAATCATGCTGGTTTTTGTCTTAAAATTGGTTCAGTTAGATGTTAACTGAATATCAAAGGCTTATTTTGAAAGGATGATTCTGTATTTATATTAAGGCTGCTAGTAGAAATACTGGTTATTGTATAGCATGTGTTGGTTTTTGTGGCTACGAATTTGGTACTTTTTTTTTGTGTGTGTGAGTGAAGTTACAATGTGTTATCTGAATGTGTTAGAAGGTATCCTGCCAGCAGTTACTTTGTTTGTTTTCTTTCTTTTCCTTAAGTCTCAGTAGCTCTGTGTACCTCTCTGTACCTAATAACTTTCCTGTATTAGGTAAGTTCTATTCCTTATAAGGAATTCTATAGATAGGCTTGGAAACCATTTTGAAAGAACCTAAAGAACAGCAGGGTTATTCTAAGTTTTATTTCCTTTGTTCATACTGAATAAAGCCGTAGAAGAAGAATATGTTGCATGGTATTGTATCAGCAATCTTGGAAGAAAGCCGCTTTATATATTTGAGTAATTTTGTTTTAAATCTGTGAAAACATCAAGGGTGACATCAGGAAACAGGGTAAGAGCAGGAGTCTAAAAATGCTGTGAACCACTGAACAATATGATAGAAAAATTAAAAATAAAGCAGTGTGAAGATCCTAAGGTTGATGTAGCTTTTTGCTGCCTTTTCCATAAATCTCCACATTCGGAGGGAGTAAGAGAGAGTTACATGAGTTAATCAGTTTGCCACCAAACAGTGGTGATTTTCTGTCCAGACCTACTGTTCTTTTTGACCTGAGAGAGACATAGGCGTTAATGCTGTATATATTGCAACCCTGTTTGTTCACACTGAATGTAAGCAGATAAGCTCCTCTTTCACATTCTTCTTTCCTTGCATATTTTGCTGCTTTTTTCCCCTCTTTAGGCGTGGGCCAAGTGATAAATCTCAAGAGTGCTTTGCAAGAATAAACAGATTGTCTGTGGGGGATGCAGAAAGTGGACACGAGACTTTGAATTGTTGGTTGTTTTTTTTTTTTTTTTTTTTTCCAGCTAGAAATGTCAGAATAGTCAGTGATGGGAAATCTGCTGCTCTGTGTTAAGGGAAAATGTTGACACAATTTTCACTGGCATCAAGGCCCTTAATGAGCAACTGTTAAGGAACAGAGGAGCAACGCAAATAATTGTATTGTTAGTTGGGATCACCCTGTCAACTACAGCCTCCCTTTTCTGAAAACCAGAACAATCCTTTCATGATAATTAGTGATGTAAGTTATACTGGGGTCTTAGTGTCGCTTTTTACGCCTGAAATTTGAAATGGTTTTTCAGGATGATTGGCAGTTTCTGCAGAGGTGTGTTGAGAGCAGACCTGCAGATGCAGTGCAGGGCCATTAATGAGTTGTTGGTAGATCAGTGCTCTAACCTTGTCTTGGCTTCTATGCCATTCACCGTTAGAGAATATCTTCTGATTATATGAATGAACAGGATGCCTTGAGATTTCAAGGCATAGCTGTGGTCTTATGTGTAGTACAGTGGTATCTGTGGCAGAAGTGAAACAAGGATGTTGTAGCAGTTAAAACAGGGAACAATGGAAAGTGAAGAAGGCTGTGGGACTTCTTCTCTTTGTGGGATTTAAGCATGCAGAATGCCAATGATGCAAATTTGTTTAAACTCTACTAGTATTCATATATTAAATATATGCAGAGTCATCTACATTATGTACTTTTTTTTTTGGCCAGAATTGTCTGAGAACTGCCACAGTGCTCTTCTAAATTTTACTAAAGTAGATGTTTTTGTATTAAAAAACCAAAAAAGCCATCACAAACTTCACTAAATAAACACTATCAATTACTGGTCTGTGTACTGTGTAGCTATGCTGCTTTGCTGGTTCTCTGCTGACTTTAGTGTGATTACCGTAGTTATAAGAACTGCTCATTCAGGATTATCTACATAATATGAAGCTCTTTTTATACAGGGACCTTTATAAGATATCCATGTGCACATATTATTTAAATTCTGGGACATGGTCAGAAGAAAATACTGGAGTTTAAATTCATGTTTTCCAAATCTTAAAAAATTGATGGGAGCCCTTGTTTACCTGAAAAAAATTTTAATATGTAGAGCTTTTTGTTGTTAGCATAGAATCAGGTTTTTATATTGCAGTCAGTTCTAATAATATTCTAAGCAACAAAGGCAAAAATAATCTAAGACTTCAGGGGCTGGATTTAAAACAAACAACAACAGTCAAAACCAAGCAAAAAAAAAAAAAAAAAAAAACCAAGAAATAAAACAACTCAAACTTTTTTTCTGGTCTTTCTCATTACTCTTCCTCTGTTAGAGTGATACTTTGTTTATTTTCTTGATTATGTGATAATTTTAAAGAACAGTCAATTTGACAATGGATTGGAAAGTGGAGTTGCCTGTACCCAACTAGAATATGTAGTTCTGTCTTTTGCATTTATTTTATGACTGTGTCATTGCTAAGGGCTTAATTTGAATGGCTAACGTGTGTTGGTTTCATATTTTCATTAGAACATCACCTGTAGAAACTAAACTAGAGTCAACCCTCACAGCAGTGACAAGGGCTGACCTGGATGCTTCGGTTGTGCATCGTCATCTCTTGAAAGGTCACATGCTCTGGCTGTCCCTCGGGTTTTGAACGAAATGAGATCTTTTAGATGCATTTTGTATAAGAGCCTAACAAATAATATTTGGTTATGTACTTGATGAAGAAGATTTCTTGTAGATGCTTTCACTCTATTTTCAGTTGTTATTTGTGCTCATTGATCCATGAGACCAGTTTAATTGCACTAAAAATGAATGTCTATAGATGTAGAATAAAATCTTTTAAATCTATGTAGTGCGCTGCACTGACTTAACTGAGCTTACTGGCTTTCATAGGCTACCTTTAAGGAAGGTTAAAATGGAGATATAATGTGCTGTGTGGCTAGCATCCTTCAGTATTCGCACTTAACCTGTCACTATTACTGAAATCAAGAGCAGCGGCAGTGAATTGATTTGTGGTTAAGAATTCTGTAGACTTCAGGTGTTGATGTGATATCTTATGGATAAATTGGTTTGATTTGCTGCAAATTTATTTCAGTCCCACTTCAAGCAGCAAGAATTAGCAGTGAAAGGAGAGGAAACAGCCTTAGGTTTTACCCAAGAAACATATCAGTTGTAGACTCAGCTTATCTCTGCATCTTAGGTGGCTAAGTGGCAATGTTTTAACTAAAGAGGGAAATGTAGACTTATTTGCAACAAAACAATATTCTGTTGCTTCTTTTCTTTAATGTAATCTATTGTTGGAGCATCAGAATCACCAGTTGTGTTTTCTAAATTAGGAATTCAAGATATTTATTTGTATGCTTGAGAGGCAGAAGGGTAATTGGTGCTTAGGTCAGTACCTTGAATAGCGTCTCAAAATAGCATAGTAGTAGTGTGATTTGATTGTTGCTAATCTTATTTCCTGGTCTAAAACATGTTTGAGATTTTTGGCTGTATTTTTGGCAGTCTACTGAATTGCTGGGAGAAAACAGAGTAATTTAGAACAACTCACATTTCTTCAACTCTGTAAGTGAATTTCTCAGAAGGCTTAATAAAGTCTGTAATTACAGACTAGCTCTGAAATAAGTATCCACAGGACAATGCAGATACTGTTTAAATCTCAGCTATATCACCTTTATGGCAATCACACTTAATGTCAACAAATGAGTGTGGTGTTGAGGAGAGAGTAGATATTGGCAGGATAACACAGCTGCTGCTTCAACTATAAAAGGTCATTGGATTTTCAAGCTTTCAGTTAGCAAACAGCTACTTAAATCAACGGGAACTGATGTTTCAGCCATCCAATCCAAGAACAAACCCTTCTATTAAAAAGTAATCAAATCATTTTTAGAGTTGATTTTTGGCCGTCTCTATAAATATATTATGGTGTTTACTTTTGAAACTGAGACGGAAGCAACTGGCCTGAAACCATTCAGATGATTGGAGAGCTGTAATTTCTTCCTGGGTCTCTTGGCACCCTTTTAATGCTTATACGTTGGGCTGAATGGAAGGAAGGAAACATTGCTTGTTAAACAGTGCTTCTAGTTTCTCATGATTTAGGAACAGGAGTCATCTTCAGCTCTGTAATGTTGTTGTTACTTTTATTTTTTAGTGTGTAATTTTCTTCTGTAGTTCTTTGATTCAGTAACTTACAATAAGGAAAAAAAACAGTATGTTTGCTACTTCAGTTTTCGTGATCTTGTACATAGTAGCCCGGATCCAGAAGTGATGTGAATGTTAATATTGATTACTAGCTAGTTATCTAGGAGAGAAATTCACTTACAAACAATAAATTGAATTTCTCTCTTCATCCATAGCTCTCCAAAAAGTTAGGCATTTAGCAACATCAGATGTCAACATTAATTGACATGACAGTAGCATCTCGACATGACGTGTTATAAAATTTGAGTGAGAGCTGAAATATATTATTGAGTATGGAAAGAGGGGACCAGCTTTGCCTAGAGATGAAGGATATCATCACTGGGAGGCAAGCTTTTAGAAATGACAATGGAGAAGATTTTAGAAATTGTAATTTCATTGTCAGTATTGACTTCCTCTTTATGTGATTGCTGTGAAAACCTAAGGCATCTAATCCTGTGTTAAGTTTTTGTTTCTAAATCAATACTACAAAAGGAGAATTTTTGCTTGTAGAGTTCATTGCATGTCTGACAAATGAAAACTACTAACGAAGAATTTCTAATTTCCGTTTACGTTTCTGTGTATCTAGTTTCAGTTTCATTAATGCTGTTGAGTTTACTCATCCATTTTTCTTCTGGTATAAATTGCCATTCTATGGTTCTTCAGAATGTGTTAAACAGACATTTTTGTCTGATGTTGGTGTGTCTCCTTTCACTAAGAGACATGTTGAACACCTCTCAAAGAAGTAAAAATAAGACTTCTGGACCTGAGAAACTATGATATGAATTGTGGATTCGTGTAAGGAGGATACGGCAGCAAAAGCAGTAGAGCTGAAACTTTCCTTCATTCAGCAAGATTATAGCATGCCTTGAGAAGAGCGAGGTGAACCAAAGTTATCTGTTGTATTTTTCATTTGTGAGTGATCTCCTTGCAATGCAGGTCTTTTGCTTTTTGAAAAAGCTGTATTCTCTCTCAACTGTGTGTGTATTGTGAACTCTGATTTTTTCAGGCAATTTCTTCCTGAAAGTTATCTACATATATATTGCAGATTAAACAAGTGCCTTCTCTGCTTCTAGCAGTAACTTGTTGCTGCTTTTTGGAAATGCAATAGAAAATATGAAACAAGGTGGTGTTTCACCAGTTTGAATTGCTGTAAATTTCTGTCCGTGGCTATTTCTTGTTGATTAAAAGACCATGGTGATGTTAATATTGAGAAGGTATTCATGCAGATGTGGCAAATAGGAGACAATAGCAACTTTGTGTGTAATGTTCACCACAAAAAGATGCTAAGAATGATGAGGATATTTAGATTCCATGACTTTTAATAAAGGTGGAATTTTCCTTTCATTTCAGATTTCAGCAGATTACAGTTCTAATTGTTAAAAATGTTCTCTAACTGTCAGCTCTTGCTCTATAACTGAAGCTGGAGTTTTTCATTTGTACTGTATGAAACTTTGAAGTCTTGTGGGGCAAGCAGAAGTGCTATGTTAAATTATTTCTACTAAAAAAATGTAAGTACTAAAAGAGACATTATCCAGGGAAATTCATATTTGCAGAAAGTGCACGTGTCTCTGCTGTGAACTCCTAGGGGGAGGAGCAGCAGTGGAAATTCGGGCATTGAGTTGAGCAACGGTGGCTTTTGACTCTTCAAAGTGTCACAGATGGCAAGGAAGCTAATTTAACAGTTCCTTGAGAAAATATTTGTGTGTGTTACCAGGCTTTTGACAGATAGGTTTCTGTTGACTTACAAACTCAGGGAAGTTAGCACTGGATCAACAGTGATTTCAGAAGGTTTCAAGGTTTCATGTTACTGATGTGTCTCTGGTTGGGTGGGAGCTTCTGCGATGTGTCCAATGGTGTGCCCACTGAACCAACCATGTTCTTGGAGGAGGGCAGGAGGAAAAGATTTAATTAAATGACGTTATCCCAAATTGCTGCTGATTTGATTATGGAAGAAATTGGAGCGGATCAAATATTTTTTTCTCTACAGACTTGATTAAAAACTAGATGGTCAGTGTACATAGATGCGCATGAGATTCTCTTTTTGGAAAAAGAAAAAGAAAGTGCATAGTGATGATAAAGATCTAATTTCTTAAGCTTTCATTTTTATCTGGATTCATTCAGCTATATGATAAAGAAAGCCTGGATTGAACAAACCTCAGGTGTCTTGAGTACCTTATTGAATGTAGAGAGTGCCTCTTGAGAGAACTGTGAGTGGTTACCTGAATATTTATAGAGATTAAGTAAAAGCCAGTGCGGAACAGAAGGAGGAAGCAAGGAAAAAGCCCAATATAAGTAAGAACAGTAGGATTTATTGGTGTTAACAAAAATTTGAGTCACTTCAGGAGGCATAGAGAGGATTGCATGGTGAGTTATTTGGTACGCATCTCCTTTTGAATCAATACAAGCTACCTACTGAAGATTCCACCTGCAAAACTAAAGTCCTCTTACTTAGAGCAACAGGAGCAGATGGGGGCACACTAGATATCGTACTGCCTTACTAACTCTTGCCATGGACTGGAGCAGATAATGCCCTCCACCTGAGGACGTCCAGAACCTCTTACTTCTCAAACAAATAACCCAGTATCACTCTTCTGAAAATCCTCAGAAGCACAAGTTGGGGTGGGAAATGCAAGGGAAGGAATGATTTTGCACTCAAATCTTGAACTCTCATAATATCAAATTTTGACTGAATGCCTAGCAGAGGGGGAACTCTGATTGCACCTGGGCTACTGTCCACCAAAGTACAAATATATTAAATTATGATAAACACTTTGCAGCTACAGATGACACTAATATCTTCAGGAGAAAATCAATGTGGATGAGCATTATTATTCTAAAATTACTGAAATTTAAAGTAATTCGGCTTCAAAGCATTTGTGTATCTTATTGCACTGTATCAATCAACAGAATATTTAATACTGGGGAGGGCACACTTCATGCTGACAGGGGGAAGCAGAAAAAAGAAGCTTCAAGTTCTTTCAGAGTTAGAACAAGACTATTTATTGCTGATGGTGTTCTAGGAAATGGTAGGAACAACCTATCAGGTTAATTGGTGAAAGCATCTTCCGAATAGACTGATAGACAAGGTTAATAAACCTAGGGCTTGAGAACATGAATAGTGAACTTGGGGGGGGGGGGAGCAAAGATAGGTAGTAATGGAACCTGATGCTGTTTGCAGAAGAAACTTCATACTGCATGGGAGACTCATCGGATTCATCCTTATTTCAGTGTCTGAGAGTAGAAGAGGAACAGTGAAGTCATGCAAAATTCAGATTGGCTGTTAAATTTTTTCTACCCCAAAGTACTCCCTGCTGCAGGCAAACAGAGGGGAGACTCAGCATGACCTGTGCCCACAGCCTGGGCAGTGGTAGAAAGATGGTACTGCTGTGCTTGGCTGAACAGTTCTGTCAGTGCGATCTGGGCCGTGATTCATTCCCAGTACTAAATCTAACATGAACATGGAGGAGACAGAACCATGAACTTGAAATATAGTTTACTTTCATTGTTAAGATGTCATGCATTTATTGTCATTTTTACTTTCCAGTATCTTATCCTAACACATGTATATAGGAAAAAAATTATATAGCTTTTTTTCTTCACAATTCTGCAGTGTTATCGCATTGTATGTTTGACAAAATGTATTGACTAATGATATCCTGTCCTCCCTGCTTTATACTCTACATAGTTTTGTTGTTTTTGTCATCTACAAATGACATCAGGAAAGACTACATGATGATGGCTAGTTAGTAGGAGAAAGACAAAGTGTTGGTTAACTGTGTATGCTGTAATCAGGGCAGCTTGAATATGAGTTGAGCTTGTCACAAAAAAAAAAAACAACAAAAACAAACAAACAAAAACAAAACAAAACAAAAAAAACAAAAAAACAAAAACCAAAACCATATATAAATGTAGTTGTGAGGTTGGCCTAGATCTACTCCTGTTTGAAACCCCAGTAAACTTTTCCTAAGCTACATTAGTCAGGCAATGAGAATTTTCTTCAGGTCCCACCCTACAATTACAACCAAACATAATTTTATAGCAGGTGTTGTTACTGATTTCTTTCTTTAAAGCTAAGCCACCCACTGGGAGTTTGATTTTGTAGGACTGTGAAGATGATTTGAGAGGGGAAACATCAACCTAAAAATAACTTAGAGAAGCTCTTTTATGCCTCAACAAAGTCACAGTTGTAGGTCTGTTATTTCTGGACCTCCAGGGCAGAGAAATAAATGGTAGATGCTTTGGAAAGAGAATGTGTGTATATATGTGCCTCTGTGATTTGAGTGAATATACAATTTATTTTTTTTTTTGTATTTTTGTTGTCTTTGGAATGAATTAGAAGCAGTTATTCAATAACCTGGATTAATCCCTTCTTCAACATTGCTACCTATAACAAATGTAATGTTTGATATGGGTAATGCCCAAAGAACTGCAGTTATTTAAGACTCTTTATTAGGAAAGTTGTTAAATCTTTCTGTTGCAGTTTATATAAGGGAGGCTGTCTATTCTGGCAAGTGAATCATTTTCAGCAGAGCCGCAGGACAAGCAGGATTTTCAGAAAGAAGCTTTTTTATAAGTATAGCAATAGATGGGATTTTTTTCTGCTCGGAACTTGCTCCAGAGTTGATCCAGACTTGGAAACTTGATCAAATCTCTGCTGACTTCATGGTATTTTCATGTGAGAGCAGAACATGTGGTGTGATGAGCGTTCTGCTGCTTGCTGTACCCTAACAAGGCTTAGTGCTTGAGCTGTTGCTGACCTGGCCAGAACTGTATCTTCCCTTGGTCACACACCTGGCTCAGTGTTGTTGGCAGCTGATGGAGGTGGCACTTGGGAATGAAGTGGCCAATTCTGGTGCATGGAAGGCTTCTATCTTTCTTGCTCTTAGGAGGCCACGTTTTAGTTGCTTTCAGATTTCAGAAGTGCACAGAAAAGTTTTTCCCTTGTCTTGCAGTAGAATGACTTGGGAATATGGTCTTTCAGAATGGATTTATGGGTCTTTCAGAGCAAATGCAAGGGGCTGCCTGCAATTCTCTGCTTCAGTTCTGCTGTAAAAACTGGTTGTATGCTGGAAGATAAAGCTGAAATCAGAAATGAAGAAATCCTGCTTGAATTCTGTAGTTCTGGGTCAAAGAGTTAATGCTTGTTTTAAAGCATGACTTTCTGCATTTATTCTTTGAGCTTCCGGTAGCACACATCAGCCTGCTGTATGAAGGGTTTGCAATGAGATGCTACTTGGGAAGAAGCAAAGATGTAAACATTGCTGCTTGCTTCATAAAGAAGCATATTAATCTCGCTCTACCAGGCCTATGTAAACCTTTGCGGTTGGTAAATGATATTACAGTTCTTCAAGCATGTAGAGAGGGGAAAGCAAGTTCCTTCACTTGTGCTGTCAGATATCATTGGCAACATAAAGTTTGTATTCCTACAGCTGCTGACAGTCTGTAGAAGTCATGAATAAAAATAAGTATTTTTAGTCAAATTGTGCTGTCTTGCTCCACTATGCTGTTAGCATAATGTCCTATTTCTGGTTGGAGTACAATAATTTTATTGAATAACTCTGTTTTGAATTTAGTATTTCTTTTTTCTGTCTATATTCTCAAGGCTGTAAATATATTCATGTGGTTGTTTTGACATGCAATAAAAAGCTGTGATAATTCCTGGCTAACATATAAAAATTCATTTGCAATTAGTTCTAATGTTAAATATATATGTATGTGTTTCAATGACTTCATAACGTATTTTTGTCACCACATTACAAAAACTTACAGATTTATAAAAATGAAAATATGATTTGAAGATAAATTCTTTGTGTTATTCAGTGTGTTGATTGGTGCTAGAAAAGGTACATTAAGAAAGGATTCAATTTTGATTTTCTGGAGGTTATAAGTTGAATTACAATATACCATAATAATGTGAATTTCATTCGTATTTCTGTGCATTTATAAAAACCATTGGTGATTATTTGTCCCCATACTTTGCTGACTCTGTGTAATTGCCAGCTGTACACTTTTTCTATGTGTTTTCTATTTCTTAGCTGAAAGAAAATGTCATTTCCCTGTAGACAATGTCCTGTAAATAAAATAAAAACAGAAATGTAAAATGTCAGCAACTGTTTTCTTTTAAAGGAGGCTACTTTTGTTTGCAAGTTTGTATGCAATAGGCAGGGAAAAGGAGTTGCTTTTTTTTCCATATTATTTCCAATAAGAGTGGTATTTCAAGCAGCATCTTTAATTTGCTCTTCTCTGAGGGCTGAATGGGTAATGAATTATTCACGATTCTTAACAGAAATGCTATCAATTCAGTGTGCTTGTAATCCACAGCCATGTCCTGTCCTCAGAGGAATAACACTTTGTTCTGTGAAACCAGTGGGATTTCAGCTGAGGTTCTCTGAGATACACCTGTAGTGTCCTGAGGGGGGGTTACTATCCCTGAGCTACTCACCTTTGTATTGGAGTTCGGACTGGGAGTTCTGCTAGTAAGACAAAGGTGCTGTTCAGCAGCTCTGCTGCCAAATAAACTGTTGTTTAACCGGATCTCTCTCAAAGATAAGCCATCTGACTCTGTGCTGAAGAGGAGGAGGAATGTGCATTGTTCCTCTCTGCAGTGTCACCACCTAAAGAGTTTGCAAACAGCTTACACAAGGGGAAGGCTTACATCTTGTAGAAAGAGCTAGCTATAGGAAATACCATCCTTCAGTTTTTCTTAGTTCATTTTAACCCTGGGGAAAAATCTTGAGGAGGGTGAGATTTGTACACTGGACTCCAGATTCATTCAAAAAGCTATCTTAGATGATGTGTTAGGAAGGTAAATTGTAGTCTTTACTGAGGAGAGATTGGCATTTTGAGGATGCATTTCCTTCTACGCTATAAATAGTTCTGTACTCATGTTATACAAGGGCCATATGCTATTTAAAACAAAAGACAAGTATAATCCTTGTTTGCCTTCCCTGGGTGAGATGGATGTGGTGTTAAGTTACTGTGCTAATAATTTCCTCTGATAAAGTCATGCAAGTTACCTTTAACATCTCACTGGGTATTAAGCTGTAGTGCATTAACTGGCCATATGTTATGGTTTAAATTGTGCAAATTGATGATTGTCATTGGTAAGCTGATATCTGGAAGCTGAATAAATTATAATAGTTAGTTTTGGTGTCTAAGCCTCAAACTAATGTGTATTAGTGTATGATTATTAACGTAACTTCATCTGCTTGCTAATAAACCGGGAATTAAATTAATAAAATTTGGTCTGAAGTAGATAGGTGAGACCTACTTAGTAGGAAGAAATTTTATTCAAGGAAAAGCCAGTATCTTAAAGAGCAAAAGGCAAAGAGTTAGATTACCTTTTTCTTTTTAAATATATGACTACTTAGTTTCATTAAATGACCTGTACTCATCTGTCAGGGGACAGAACCAAATCTCCTTCTTAATGACTCATTATTTTCGATGCATTAATTGTGCGTTTTCTTGTTTATTTCCCTTCTGGGATAAACACTATCAATGTTTTCAAATCCTACTTCAAAGGAAGAAGCTCTGCTAACAAAGAATTTCTGAAAATGTTTAATCTTAAAAGCATGTTCTGGATAAACTTTGTCTAATAAATATAACATTACTGTTAAAGCATTGCAGAATAAGATAAGAGTCAGAAAATCATGTCCTATCTGTTCACTGACCTAGTATTGCTACCTTTAAACCACGAACAGCTGGAAATAGCATGAGAAAATCTATCTTAGTATGTTTCAGAGGGTAGGGAAACAACATTTTTCATAAAACCAGCAATTAGCAAGTAAGGGTTTTAAATGGGGTTGATGGACTGCCCGGCATCCCAGCAGTGCATTAGAATTGGCTAACAGGGAGAAGAACAGAGCAGGCAACGCAGTCACTGTAGAAACAAAGGTAATCTACATATTTATGAGAATAAATAAGGGCAACATTTGGACTGTTTCTTTTTGCTGTCTCTGTTGGTTCTTCCAAGTATAGCAGCATCCTTTATTTAATCCTTCATCTTTTTCTTAATTAGTACTGGTAAACTCATCCTCATCTGTGTTGTCTAGATGTCTTTTTTGTACTTTTTTTTTTTTTAAAGTTCTATTGCCTAATGATCACAACATATTCTGAGAAAGATGGTGTGAATGCCACTAGTAGTGTTTGATTTTAGGCTAATTTTATAGCATGTTTAGGACCATGAAGGTAAGTGCAAATCAGAGTACTGGAATTAGAGAATTGGAGCCAGTCTTTAAATTGTCAGTGTTGATAGGCATGCAATCTTGAGAGTGGATGAGGGTGTGTGTGTGTGTGTGTGTGTGTGTGTGTGTGTGTGTGAGGAATCTGAACAGATACGTGTATCCTCTACTTTTTAAAAGAAATGAAAATCAGACTCTTTTTTTCTTCCCACATCTCAAAACCTTTATATTTCTAGTAGGTCTCCTATCCCAGTGGTCATCTTCTAGATGTGTTTCTTGTTTGTTTTTATCCTGGGTACAGGTGGTAAGTTCATTACAGATGAGAGAGCATTAAAATGCATGTTCGCACATTCTTTAGTTCAGAATTGTTTGGTTTGCTGTTGCACAGGCACAATAATATTCTGAAAGGACTGAGGCATTACAGTCATTTTAAATTGGGTTTTGCAGTTTAATGTATTTCTTGCATAATGATAGATGATTTGTTTTACAATACAAATAAAGTCATTGGAATTAATTAAGGAGGATAAAATTAAACATAAACTTGCTGAGCCCCAGCAGAGTTGTAGTCTAACAATGATTACATCCAACTGTTAAGTACTGTGTAATGAGGCCTTAGACAAAAATTGGTAAATGTTATGAAAAGATAGGTCAAAAGGAGGAATCTCATGACTGGCACGGGCAGAAGTTGAAAATTTTATATGCATCCACTCATGTTCTGCTTTTTAACATTTGTGAAGGAGTAAAAAAAAAAAAAAAAAAAAAGCTACAAGGGGTATGAATGTATCTTGTAATGGTGTCTATGCTGGCACCGTAATTGTGCACAGTGGGAACTGTGCACACCTCGTTTAAGAAGTCTTTACAGAGTAAAGAATGGAGATAAGGGCTTATTCTAAGACATTTAGTAATGATTATAAATTCCTGCCTTTATCTTGAATGCATTTTTGTTACCACTGTAGATCAACAGTAGCTTGAATTTTATCCTAAGTCAAAGCATCATGTAACTTGTATGCAAATCACATGGCATTCCAACTTGTTATATAATTCAACCTTCTAAAATGCATTTTGGTGGAGTTTTTGTCATGATCATATTTATTGGTATTGTTTCGCTACAAGAAAATAATTGTTGAATTATAAGTAGAAATTTTTTTTCTTCTGTTAGTAATAATAAAAACAAAGTTAATTTGGAAAAATAAAAGCTAGGTGTGTACTCCATTTTATTTATAATGGCTGAATAAATAAAAAACAGTTTTTTCTTTAAATTCAAATTTAGTGAAAGCTCCTCAACTAAATTTAGCACATGGATATGGTATTAGGTGAAACGTCTGCTTTATTCAGTCCACATAATCATATGTCTGATTCAGTATGGGTTCACATAGTTCAGGACTTGGCTCAGGACTTATGATGGAGCCTATGTTTAGCTATCATTTAAACTGAAGCATTGGTGTAGAAATGGTGGAGAAATAAAGAAAAGGAATCCTTCAAAAAGATAAAAGGAGCAGATTAATTAAGCAGGAGAACCTTTCTCTATGGCTGGACAATTTTATGATGGTTGAATGAGTTTCTCCTAGTAGAGACCAGTCCAGGAGAAACCAGTTCATGGTTCATACAGTTTTATGCTAGCGAAGCCCTAAATCCAGGTTTTAAAACTAAAACCTAACTACTTCCTATCTACAAGTAGTGCTTGTTAGTGCTTCCTAACTGCAACAAGTTGTTCTTGTGTCTTATTATACTAATGCTTCTCATGCTCGTGCTTTGTTAAAATTCTTCTTAAGAAGAGAGAATCGTATGTAATTCACATGACATATGGTGACTTCCTTTTCTCCCATTTCTTGCTGTGATTCCTTTCTGTTTGCATTCTTATATATTTCTGATGGTCTAGCTGGTGCACTTGAACATCCTTATACTGCTGAACCCTGTCAACAAGCTGCATGTGATTGCAGCATGTGTTCCTGGCGTTTTACTGAGCATGTTTTGATGTCTGTCTTCCTCCGGCAGTAAATGCAACCATTTGATGGATCAGTAGTTGAAATCTATGACCTTAGTGGTCTTTTCCAACTTCAGTAATGCTATGATTCTCAAGCAGGCGTGGCTCCCCAAAATCAATATTTGGCAACCAGAGCTAATGCAGGACCAATCTCTGTTTCTTAACCATGTCCTTGAGCCATCTATTTTCTGATGACTTTTGAAGAAAAGTGCTGTGTCTATTGTGACAAGTATTCGATCAAAGGCTGACTTTTAAAATGTGGAAACTTGAATTAGCAATCTGCTGCGTGATGCTTTCACCTACCAAGAGGTGTTTTGTCATGGACTGTAAATCTGACCATGGACTTTACCATCATGATTATGTCATATAAGTGCAGCTGGAAGAATGTTTGGCAGTAAACCAACCTGAATGTTTTATGACAGTGGTGCTTATACAGCAGTTTTGGATCACTCATCCTTTCAGGTTTTGATCCACTATGAAAAGAAATGACAAAATTTATGCACTTGATCATGCTGCTGATAGATTCCTCGAAGTGCTTTGAAGAGATCTTAAAGCTCCATTTTCAGTTTACTAATGTGATAAAGTCTTTTTAAAGAGAATAAATGTTTTTGTGGGGAGTTGTGGTCCTTCCAGGAGAAGTGTTTGGCTTTACAAAACCACGAGGCAAACAAACTCTCCTCCATCAAACAATAGAGCTTTTCAGATAATTGTATCATTAATTCTGAAGGAAGTTTGTTGAAGAAACTGAGAGATTCCATGGATTGTTGCATTTTCAGGGAAAATTCTGGAAGTTGGAAAAGTTCTAATAGAAGAAAAATTAAATTGTGATCATGAAAGACAACAGCAAAAAAAAAAAAAAAAAAAAAAAAAAAAAAAAAAAAAAAACAA
>NW_024884475.1:10085156-10100307 GCF_019232065.1 Centrocercus urophasianus | reverse complement strand
TTTTTTTTTTTTTTTTTTTTTTTTTTTTTAAGTTGCATGGATTAAGGGGATTTTAAACTCATCTTGTGGAAGAATTTAATTGCTGTTCAGGATAATTACTTGTTTTCTGCTGTACTGTAAGACACAGTGCCCTACCTTTGCAGTAAAATAACTTGTTTCATCTTAGAATAAAAACAATTAATAGCAGGTGCTTTGCTTTTAAGTTATAAGCATCTATAGAAAGGTAAGTATTGTGTTATTCTCCGTTTCACAGATTTATAGTGAAGATAATCAACTGGTTTGATGTCCATCATCATTTGTCTGTTATGCTGGGGGGAAACATTGAAAAATTTGAAAAAATGGAAGAAATTGGATTTGCCCAAAATGAGTAAATAGGTTTTCCAACCAGCACCTTTGTTTACAGGGAAGATCCAAGAGAATTAAGCTGCAGTACCAGTAGAACAGGCTTTAAAAAAATTGTCAGGAGATGATAGTGGTCATTCAGGATGTGAAAGGAATGTAGCGATGAAAAACTCTGAAATCTGATGTTACCTCAGGCTAGAATGCCTCAAATACACCCCAAAATTGAGGAGGGAAGAAAAAAGAAGGTGCTCTGTGGAACTACACATTGAACCCAATACCCACAGCTAATTGATGGAAATGAGTTTCAATGAAAATAAGTAGAACATGAAATGGATAATACTGAAGGAATTCAATGCACATCTGAATGTCTCAAAAATCTATTAGAGTTTTCTTCAGAGAAATTGACGGAATATTTAAGTGTAAGAGACTTGGTTGATGTAGTCTGCTTGAGTTTCTCCAGTGGAGTTCAACAAAACATCCTAGCAAATCCTTTAAAACAAGTAAACCTCCTCAGATTGAATAGTCCTAGTTTCTATGTCTACTGCTGCTTTGTGTGTTTCAGTATTGGCATAGGATTCTGTGGATGCTGAAAATTTGCACTGATTATTTTTTTTTAAAGCAACTAAGAAATTCATGGAAGTGAAGGACATCCAGACTGTTAGCCACAAAGCTAATTTTCTTGGCTTAGCAGCTGCTGAACCATGAGTTGTGGGAAGATAGCAGTGTATTAAAACTGGAACAAAACGTATGGGACAAAATTTTACTTTAAATTTTCCTCAGAAATCTTTTGATTTCCAATCTGGGGAAAAAACAAAACAACAACAACAAAAAAACCCACTGATTTGCACCATGTCTGCTCCAGCATGGCTAATTGTGCAAGTTGCTACATGGCACCTATGCCTTGCACTAGCCAGTGCTCCCTGTGGCTGTCTTTATGTGAGATAACTTTACTCAAAATAACACTTTAAGTTAAATGCTGTGGCTGATCTCTGCATAGTTTATTATTGATTAATTACCCTGCTATAACCAAAAAAATGTTATTTAAAGCTTTCCAATACCATAAAAAATACATTGTGCAATAAATGATTCTGTGCAAATGATGTAACGAAATACACCTGGATACACCTGAAATGACTTGACATATTCTTTCTTGGTATTCTCAGTGGAATTCCTTTGTAGCCTTGTTACGTTCTATTTTCTATATTTTAAATGCTGGTTTCACTGAAAGAACATGATATTGAGTGCTGAACTTTCTCATAGCTTTCTAAATCTTCTCATTTCTTTCAGGAGATAGCTATGGATACAGTCTTTTGTGAGAATATAACACTCTTTTTCCCCAGCTACTCATTTCTTCTTGCAGCCCACTCCTCATCTTTTTCTAAAGCCTAGCTCAACGCTTAGAATCTAAATACAATTTAGATGGAATTGAAGTGTGAGACAATAATCCTGAATGTCACTAGGTGAGTCAGAGTCCCTGGAAGTCCAGCTGTTTTCTACTAGTGGAGTTATTAAAGTGCCTAAGCTTTTAGTGCTGTGCAAGCCTAGAGGTGAATCTTTATGCTTCAGCACTTGTCTTATGCCTGAGGCAGTCAGTGTGTGATTCATGAAGCAGTCATCTCATTGCTTAATCCCAAGGAAATAATACAGAAGATATATTTAGCACTTGTCTAACCAACACTGAAAGTGTTGCAAAACCATGGCAATTATGATTGCTACAAGAGGCGGTTATACCTACGTATCAGAAGGAAGTTCATTAGAGTGTCTCTAAAGGGAATAGAAAATCAGGATCCTAGGATTTCAGCTAAAGTGAATTGAAGTCAGAAATTGCGTGTTTCAGAGGTGTCCCCTAAATACTGTTGTTTTTTCAGAAGAGTTTCTATGTTTGGCAGTTAATCAACAGAGTATTAAAATATGCTTCTGCAGACAGGGGCCAAATCTATGACTGCCTTCTCTGAGGAGCTAGCTAGGGAGAGAAGCCCACTTTTTCCTTCTCCGTGCCACCCTAAGTTTCATCTTGCCAGTGCAGGAGTCAAGTATAAACGTGAGCTGAGCAGTGATCTTGTTCAGTTTGGCTGAAAGCTGATCGGTGGAATAGTCTTAACCTGGTGAGTAGGTTACCGTATAGGATAGTAAATAAGTTATTATACTCTTTCCTCTGCTTGAAAAAGAAACACATTTCATTACAGTCCAAAGAAAACACAGCATTTAACTGTAAGGGAAAGGAATGGAGATGTTCAAGGTCAGACTGGATCAGGCTCTGAGCAACCTGATTTAGCTGTGCCTATCCCCGTTCATTGCAGGGAAGTTGGACCAGATGACCTCTTGAAGGGATCTTAAAGGCCACCGTGTTTCAACCCCCTGCCATGGGAAGGGACACCACCCTCTAGATCAGGTTGCCCAAAGCCCTGTCCAGCCTGGCCTTTGGACACTTCTAGGTGGGGACAAACTGTTCCTTCCTGATGGTTATGTGCATCAGCTTGGGTGTTCCTCCTGCATTGTGTTTCTGCGTACAGAACAGGCTCAGGAAGTGCTGTTGGGATGCTTGGTTAGACATACCTTCAGGCTCCTTAAGCAGGCTTGGTAATTCTGCTCTAATTGGTTGGTGTCTTTACTTCTCTAGTGGATGTGACTTAGTGACTACGTAGATATCTCTGCTGCAATTCAGTATGTTTTCATCCTTTTCTGCATTTTTAAAATATTTCCAAATCCTTTTTCTTAAGGACAATCATAACTAATTGCATTGAAAATGCCATATAGAAGTTTTGAAGACAAGATTCAATATTTTGTTTTAAATAGATTTGTAATTACACCTGGGGATTCTTTACTTCCATACATTCCTGAATAGGACAGAAGCAGAAGAATGATAGCATGTGTGGGAGTATTGATTTTTTTATATATCCAGACAGTTAAGTGATAGTGGAAAAAATGCATCACTCAGTGAACACTGCTAGGGACTTTATTGCATTCATCTGTCACTATGGAATGAAAAGAACTTTTAGTCTAATAGCTCAACTTCTTACATAGTTTTTATAGAGTTTTTTTTTTGTTTTTTTTTGTTTTTTTTTTTTTAATAATTGGATTAGAATTGTTGCACTTGTAACCTGTCTAGTAACTACTCATTCAGCTATTGGCACAGGTATGTGTTTTATTAGCATTAACTTCATTAAACAAGGGCTTATGCTGCAAACAAATGGATGTCTTGTTTCCTAGAAGTCTCTCTCAGTGGCTGCACACTCGAAGAAAGCAACTTATAATATTTGACTTTATTTTTTACTTGAATTTAGCAACATGTCTTCAGGTTGACAATGCTGACTGTGAAAACCTCTGCTCAGGTTCAGATGGAGCTTTAGATCAGTCTCCCTGCACAATGCTTAAATCGTGTCAGCTCCTCTGCATGGTCTTTTATGACTGTTCAGTAGAATTGGGAGTTAATATGCTGTTCATGATGGTTATATCTAGTGAAAAAAATGCAGAACATTGCTACTTCTATGGTGAATTATCAGCATATAACTTTTTGTTGAATCAATAGCATTATTAATTCAAATGGTCTAAAAAATGATTTAAATTGTGAGGCACTGATTTGTTTTGAGTTTCATTTTTAAGTTGTCCTGACTTAAAAATGAAATATATTTAGATGATTAGAACATTGACTATTTCTTTAATCCATTTTTACTTTAAATATCTGAGATTAAAGTAAATGCATTAGAACCTTTTTTTTTCCTCTCTAAACAGAACTAGAAACTCACGATCAGGAATTAACAGCATGATGTGTGAATCATTCTGGTGGTCTTCACTGGGCTCTCTACAGTCTGCATTCTCATCCTCAATGCCTTGTGTATTTCTGATAATACAGGCTTTGGATAGGTATATGCTGACAGAAATTGTATTGGAGATGCTAAAAATCTCTGTGGTGATGAGAATCTGATTGTGATTATTCAGTGAGGTGAGCAAATGCTTTTCTGTGGAGAAGTGTGAATGAAGTGTGGCAATAGTCTGTTTTGTTTGTCTTTTTTTCTCCTCCTGATACATTGCAAGCATCTCTCTAGTAGTGTTTCTATGATGTGCATCTTCCCCCAGGACTCTATATGTGTTGCAAGACAGAAATGACCTTTTCACTGAATCAGAGACAGACTATCTTCAGAACACTCACTCTTTATAATTTAAAAATGCTTTCTGAACTGATCAAGTAGGCACAAAACCACTCTTTTCTGGATCACTACATGTTATCTTTCTTAGTCTCTGCCCCTTGATGCAGTGTGCAGGTGTAAGTTAACATTAACTTGGAGCTCCTGCTTTGGGATTTGAATGACAAGAACTTGTATTTCATGCAGAACATGGAGTGAGAATGGTCACCATCATGATGACCCAACCTTTCCTTTTGGTGGCATTCCAAAATCGCATGTAGCAACAGAGTTGGCAGCACTGTCTGAAGCAGCTCAAGCTAATGCTTTAGTTTTTTAAAAATTTTAAATCTTTCTGGTCAATTTATTTTCCAAGTACAGAAGGCTGTTGCAAGAGTCCAGTCAGAAGAGCAGCAGATGCTGCCAACTACAAAAAGGAGTTGAAAGGGAGTTTGAGGACACTAATTGGGGATAAAGAGAAGTGAGCTGCAAGTCCATTTTGAAAGCTTTTGAAATCATAATCCATGTCTATCGTAGGATTTTGTGGTGTTTAGAAACCCATGTAAGGGCAGCTCTTCCAGTGTTAGATACTTGTGATGGCATAAGGTTAAATATAAAAGAAAAGAAAATAGTGGTGAAAAGTTATAGTAACTGTGTATCAGAAAAGTGAAGCCACAGGCGTGAACAACAGCTGACATATCAAAGTGGAAAGTATGTTTTATCTTGGTTCTCAGTCCTTTTGTAAGTTATTAATGGTTTATTTGAAATGCAAATGAGAAAGTACTAAATTTTATTGCAAAACCATATTCCGCATCAAACTTTGATGTTTGATTATACAAAAAGAGCTTCTAATTTTCTTCTGCGGTTTTAAAATCAGCTCAACACATTCTTAAAGGGCCTGTATTTGTTTAAAATATAAGACTTGGTAAGCAAAATGCTGTTTTAAGTGCAATTTCTTATACTCCAATGCATTAAGCAAAATCATTAAGTCTCCTTTGTTTAACTCGAGTGGTAAGAGGGAGGTGAGTAAAGACCTGTGGTTTTTTTTTTTCCCCACAGTTTTTTTTTTTACAGCTGTTTTGTACCACCTGACTGTGAATCAATACTATTTTATTGGAAAACAAACAAGCAAAATGAAAATCCCAGAAAACTCATGTGCACAGATGCCTGCATTGCCATTGGGAAATGGAAATTTCCATCATGTGTCAGCATTTGCACAAAAGGGCAGCAATGCTGTTGGGATTTTACATTTACATTAGATTTGACTTTTTTATTTAAGGCAAGTTTTTTTTTTTTTTTTAACCAAAAGCTGTATACTACTGCTTGCTGCTTTTTTTTTTTTTTTTTTTTTTTTTTTTTTTTTAGTACGACATTCTCCTATTTATCATTTTTATCTTACCACCCCCCTTTCTTTCTCCTTCATTAAACTCTGCTCTTACATTTTTGTCTTTTCTTTCTCCTGTCTGAAACTCCGTCCTCACCTCTGCTTTTTTTACAACAGCATAAATCGTGACCAAAAAGCACTTTTAAATGATACTGTCTCAGAGAAACTCTTGATCTCTTTGGTTTGCAATTCAGGTGTTTTACTGTACTGTGAAAACATTATCAATTGAGCAAAATAAAAATAGAAGTCAACTCTAATTCAAGCTTAAAATTATCAAACTGAAATGAAACATTTTTTTCCGAACTGAAAGGAAAATATTGATTACTTTATTAGAGAAATGTGACAAAGCTGTGATAATTTGTGAATGGAATAAAATCTAAGAATTGACATTAGAATAACGATCAATCCAAGATGTGGCTTCAATCCTGTAAGGAAAGTCCCCCTGCTTTATATATTACGTATATATAATATGTATGCATGCTTAAAAATATTTATGGATGGAATTATAACTACAGATGGTTCACTTCTGGGAAAGTGTTGTTTTCCTTCAACTGAAGATCTCAGCGTGGGTGAGGAGGAACTGCAGTCATAGGAAGCAGTTCAGTTCATAGAGTGGATATCTGAATCTGTATCCCAAAATCACTTATTTGTTGCTTACAGAAGAGCTTCTAACTTGCTCAGATTTAGGCATTTATGTGGATATCTAAGTTTAGAAATCAGTGTTATGCTGTAACTTGGCAAAATCCAGTCAAAAATAGACCTCACCATCAATGCATATAGGCAAATTCAGGTTTCAATTTGTTGTGCAACAGCTGCCAAAAAAAAAAAAAACAAATATTCAAAAGCTAGAGGAATGGGAGGAGAAAAATGCTGAAATGACTACAGCTGCTGTTTTATTTTTTAAAATGTCAGTGTTCTACCCTCACCTGGGATGTTGCATATGGTTCTGATTGCTGTATCAGAAAGACATATTGGCAAAATAGAGCAGTTGAGGGAGATGGGTTACAGGGATGTGAAGAAAATACTATCATATGAAAAGAGATCCTGAAGAGTGGGACTATTTAGGGAGAGATGAATAAGAGGGAAACAGTAAAACTACCCGAAGTAATGATTGCTCTAAAGAAAAGTGGGATGGGAACTTATATTTTTAAAGCATGAATAGAAGAACAATGAAACACTGATTGGAACTGGAAGGGGAAAATTGAAAACTGATGAAAGAAAAGATTTTATTCAAACACTGCATGATTAACCAATGCCATTCATAGGATGGCACTGAAGTTGGTGTTTGAACAGCCTTTGGAAAAGAGACTGAAAGTATATATGGGAACAAGTGAAGCATATACAGCAACAGTAATATTCAACAGCAAGTGAGAAGTTCTGAGTCTTTAAAGTACTTCTAGTGCTCCCATAGTAGTTTGACTTGAAGATAGTTTCAGATTTCACTGCTTCTGAATAAAGTACAAAGTAAATGGTTTTAAGGAATTTTTTTCAATGGGTAATCTGTTTACGCAAAGTAAATGTGCTGTTCAGAACCATCAGATTCGATATTGCGTAGTTATCTGTTCTCATTTATTCAACTTAATGCCAACTTCATTGTGGTCCTCTATCAGAATGAAGGCATGCTTTTGTTCATGATATATTAAGGGCAAAATAGCAGCAATATTTCAAAAAGGGTGGGCTAAATCAGTCTCAGTACATTGTCTAGCTGGGAGATGAGCTCAAAAGAATCTCAAAGCAATTCAAGGAGGTTGTAGCCTTTAAATGCTAATTGAGTTTGTCTGCAGTGTTATTGATAGAGCCTCTAAGGATGAGATTGAGAATTCATTATCCTTTATATGAATAACTGAAGGAAGAGGAAGTGAACTAAAAGGAGATGTACTTTTTCTTCCTTAAGTCTAGATTTATCAAACTGAATTCACTCTTTTGAATCTTGTCTGATGGTCAATATAATGTTTTAAATTTTGTTCTTTCTGAAGGTCACTAAATGTCTATTTGCAAGTGTCAGTGCGTTTTGACTTAAATGGACAGCAAGAACACGCTGTCATGTTGACTGCTTTACATGGATTTTACTTGGATTTAACTGTGGCAGTTCAATCCTCTTCTATGTTCACTTTGTTCTATTTCATAAGGAAATTTTTTCTCTTGGTCAAGAAGAATTTAGAAAACATATAGTTTTTCTCTTGTTTAAGAAGAATTAAGAATACATATAGTTTTTTTCTGAGTAAAAATAGAGTTGGATTTGATGATCCTTGTGGGAATCTTCCAGCTTAGGATATTCAGTGATTCTATGAAAAACTAAAAATTGTTTTAACTGGGACATGCCAACAAAATTCTGATTGATCCCTTTGTAAGTGTCTTTGTACTTTTTTTTTTGGCCATGGAGATCTGGAATTTCTGTCCCATTACCTGCTTGATGCTGTGGCATTGCATTGTGCAGTTTCCTGTTTCTCAGCTCAAGCTATAACTGGGCTGGGACTGTATAGGGTTGGTGCCAAAAGAAACAGAGCAGCTTCAAGTTAATTTGTACTCCATGGAAAAAAACTGTGGGGAGAGCACTTCTAGGAATGTATGGCAAATAGGTGTGAGGTAGCGACAAAAAAGGAGCTGCTTTGAACTCAACTATGTGATATTGGGTGTTTTCTTATTTTTTCATTTCTTTTCTCTTACTCATCTGCAGTTGTATTCTGGCTGTCTGCAGTTCTCTCCTTTTTCTCAATATAATTTTATGTGGTCCAGCGCTTAACACTGATACTAATCCCAAATTTCCACTGTGCTGCTGTGGGTGTAGGATTGAGTTAAAATATGACTGAGAATGAGCGTGAATTGAGTTAGGAGCTCAGAACTGGCAGCAAGGAGTTATATTCACTGGTATTTACCTACTATTTTGATGTGAAGGTTATGAAGATCAAATCAGGAGATTAAAGTAAGTTTGTGGCTGCTGTATGTTTCTATCAAAGTGACTGCTCTTCTGTACTGGAGAATCGCTGTAATTTTGAGAATAATTTGAAAAAGGAAGTCCATTCATCTTTTAGATATATTTTGTTAAACCTAGGAAAAATGGATGTCATTGAGAGGAAGATTATTTTTCACAGACTTGAAGTATAAACTAGAGATCATTTATAAAGGTTGTGCTGGATAGTGTATGTGCACACTGCGGGCAACTGTGCCCCGGATACCTTAAGAACCAATTGCTGAAAGTTTTTTTTCTATTTCAGTGCCATTCCTAATATTATTTTTTTATTTCATTGATGTATAAAACAGACTTAAAAGAATGAGTTTGCAATTTCTGTCACTGATGAAGTGTGTTATTTTTTTTTCCTAGTATTTGTGGGTTTTTTTGTTGTTGTTGTGGCATTGGAATAAATTATATAATTGTGCTCTCTAAACCAACTCCAAAAGCACTTCCATGTGGCTGGGAAGAAATTAGTATGCCCTGTTCTACTTGATTGCACACCAGAGTTCATGTGCATTGGTTTGCATCCTCTTTTAATCCTAAATGTAAACCAGAAGAACAACAAAATTTGTAGTAATACAGAGTTTTGCCTGGGTTATTCTGGTTTTCTTTTTGTAACAGCTCTTTCCAATTGCTTTTATAGAGCATCTCTCACCATTCTGACTATATCTTTTTCTCATATGTCTTCATAATGTTCATAAAAATCAAGTGACATCTGACTGGATAAGATTATCTAGCATGATAGCTCTTTGACTATAGTTCTGCAGCCTTATGTTACATCTCTTAATTATTTTTTTTATTATAATTGTTTGTCTCTAAGATGGGGTTACAAGTTGGGGAACACAGCACATAACACCTGGGTTTGCAAGGACCTGAAAGAGGTCTTATTTCTTAAGAAGGCCAAGGAATGTAGTGTTCATTATCTCTCCTGAAAATCAGCCCCTCCCTTCCTGACATTAATTCAAGTGTTAGACTTATTGGGAACCTCTGCTGGAAGTTTTTTAGCAATGCTGCCAGATACATGCTTTTTAAAGTAATGATTTCTTCTGAGCTATTTTGTTCTCAGAACAAAGTATATTTAATGTACTTGTATATATTGTTCCATTATTAAGTCTAATATCACTATTAAGAGGGGAATGATAATGTAAGCAATCAAAATGCAAAAATTGCAGTTTATTTTCTGTTCAGGCAATAACTTTTGGAAATGTAAATATAATCGTTTTATAAGGTGATATATTTAGTTGGTAGCTGCCAAATGGAAGTAAAGTGGATGCATATTTAAATTGTTTTGATTTCTGCAACCATCAAATATAGACAGCTAGGTTCACTGCAGCTCTCTGTACTATAGCTCTTGAGGTGAAAGTGTTTCAAGGAGGGGGAGAGAGTTTCTAGGGTTCTGTGAAAACCAAACTCTAAAACTAATGAAGATAATTAGCAAAATTTTTCCAGTTATGATTTAATACATGCATGTATTAATCATAGTAAATCTTTCCTGCCGAAGAGGCAACCAGAAGCACTCTTTAATCATGTGTGTGTGCAAATATATAAAAAATAAAAGCTGTACACGTGTAGCAGGAATAAATGTTTCAGAAGAAAGATTTAGAAGTCATAAAATTTGAAGAAGGAAGTCAAGTTAGAGAGAAATAAAAGGATGAACCCATGTAATGACCTGTACTGTATAGCAGGTCATGGTGTTATGTATTAGCAGATGATGGGTGATGAATAGAATGATTATCTTAAATCATTATTGCTTCTTGTACATTTCATAGTGATGGCCAGGCATCCTAGTTGGTCTGCTGAGCCAGGAAAGCGTCAGATGCGTTTTGCTAATTACTACTGAGCTGAACCTCGGCATTAGATTTTTTCAGAGGGCTTTTTCTTTTTTTTAATTACTTTGTTAACATAAATATTAATTTTTGATACTGTATATATGCTTACCTTTGTGGCTCTGTTGGTTAAGATTTCTTTTCGTACTGATTCAAGTATGACCTGCCCCCAAAGCAATTCAGCCACTGAATAGAAAAATAGGAAAAGAAACATCAGTGTGATGTGAGAAGTGAAAGTGCAAACAATAAAAATGTATGGCTGGTGCAAATTAACACCAAGTTTGGTTTCCAAGCAAGTGGATGTGCAACAGTGAATTAGTTTTAAATGTTTTTATTTACGGTATTTTTATAGCTCTTGTAAAATGTGAATGATGTTGGTATAAAATTGGTCAAGAATCAGATAATACTTTGTATTTTCTCAGTGCCTTATATAGACTAACGATGCAAACGGAGTGGAAGCTGAGTGCCGTTGAGTATGAGTGTAGCTCTAAAATATTTTTAAAAGTAAGTAAATAAAATTGGGTTTCAGAGAGAATGCATTGTCAATAAATTTGCTTCTTTAAATGAATTGTTTCTAGAATCAGTACAGTAGTCATGGATGTTTGTCTGTTTTTCTCCATTATTGTGGTAGCGGTAGATAAAACTAAAATTTACTTTCTTTGAAATGGTGACCAAAGCTTTCCCACAACACATTTGTCATGGCAAGCATGATTCTTTTTTTCCATTGCATTCCAAAGATAGACACCAGAAATTGGCAACACGAGGGAAGAGGTTCATTAAGTAAAAATATGATGATGCTTCAGTATTAGTTGTACATCCTTAAAGTGGCTATCTGCTCCCCATTATGAACTGTATACTACAATTAAGTGAACTGCCTTTGAGAATGTTTCCAGCCATCTGGAAGCTAAATATCTACAGAAATGGTGGTGGAGCTTTACTTCAAGTTAAAACCAAACAAACAAACAAAAAACCCCAACAAACTAATCTTGCATTAGGGCTTTAACATCCGTTGCTAGAACTAATAGTCCATAACCATTAGAATTTTCACCATCAATGTTAAATGCGTATCTGACTTAGCAGTATAAATATTGTACATTTGTCTTGTGCTAATTTTCTGGTATTTCTGTCTTGTCAGTGAGCAGTCATCTGTGGAGGAGCATTTGTTCTGTCTTAAAATAGACATCACATGAATAGAAGGAATTGCCATTTCAAGCTATCTATCCTTATGGCATGACTTCAGAGAGAAACTAAATATTTATCTTTAGATTGCCTATGTGGAGGAAGTTTTATTCCAATCAACACCAAATTTCAGCTTGCTTATTTTTTTTATTAATATGAGGTGGTGATAGATATCTTAGAGCAACTGTAGTGACATATCTTCCTTTAGAGGTAGTAAAGCAGGATTTTGAAATATTTTAAGATATATTATTGCCTTTGTTTTCGCTTGTTCAACTTAGGTCTGAACCCCAAACAGAGTTGCACGATGAATGCTGTCTTGACTGTTCAAGTCTGACTGCTTTTTAAGCTCTGAATTGTCTTATAACTACTCAAGTGTAGATGCTGATGATTCTGTGCTATGAGGGTAATTACCGTTTTCTCACATTAATAGAACTTCTTCTGAGGAAATTAGAGCACTCCTATATGCAGCTTCTTTCTCAGTAATTTAGCATATCCCCAGTGTATTTGAATTGTTCATTAACCAGATGCTACCAACATTAGAAAGAAAAAGGTAATCTACCATGCAACATGACCCAATACTTGCTTAAAAATGAACTAAATTCATTGCAAACCATAGCAAATAACGTGGGCTTGTCTCCTGGGCTTTCTCCTGAAAATTTCAAACACAGTGCTAAATTGTCATGTCTGTGTTCATGTATAGTTTGTACACGAGCCATTTTGTTTAGTGAGATGTCAGTTGTGGACAGAGTTGGAATAATGTTTTAGGGACAAACCGCAGGCTGTTCATTTCAGATTTATTTATTTATTTACTTTTGAAATAATTCCATACAAAAGAGAATCAAATACTTAAATAGAAGTTCTGGAATTAGATATGGCTCTTTTCTTAAATGTTTATTTTATTTTTACTGCTTCAAGGCATTTTAAGCTCATGTAAAAAGAGCTGGAGACTGCAGTGAAGATTCATAAGGAGGCTGAGAGACCCTAAGAAGTGGACATCTTACAGAACCTGCATAAATGCTTAAACAATTTGATCATTAAGACCAAAGTTTAGCCAAGCCATTGTGAGCACTACCGTAGGTTGTTCTGAGCATATATTTATACTTGAGTGCTCTAAATATCTTAAGTGCAGGTACAAGACCTAAAACCTTCAGAAATATATAATACTTGGTTGATTGTTGGTTTGTTTCTTTTCTGTAATCTTGTTAGAGTATATCGCTGCATGCAGAACGCTAGAAGTATTCAGAAAAGGTTTTAAGTTACTTTGTTATTATCTGATCTTTCAATTTGCCACACAAGCCACAGGAAGAGACATAGCTCTTACCTTAGGAGCTTGCCATTGTGATGGAAATTTTTTAGTAGCTTTCTCTGGTTTGTTTTCCTTTTTCAGAACTACAGAATCATAGAATGGTTTGGGTTTAGACCATTAAAATCATCTAGTTCTAGCTATCTGAGAATCACTTGATATTTCCAGTGAATAAATACCCTATTCTGCTGGCTTTTGTTTGAAAATGATGAGCTTGGTATGAAAATGAGAGAAGAGACTAGCCACAAATTGCAAAATACTTAAAGTGCTCAGTATAGCTGCAGGCTACAAGAAAACAAAACATTGGGAAGTATGTATTTGATATTTTTTTTGTGGTAACAATAGCAATAGTAACATTCAGGCAGAAGATACACCTTTGTCATCTATTTGCTATTAAAAAATGGTCTGTAATTTGTGTTCTGCTGTTGAAAGCCAACATCTAGCTAAGTTTATTTTTGTTCTCTTTTGTTGTTACTTTCAGTGTTTTAGATATTTCCTTTCTCCTTTTCTCCTCTCTCGTAGAGATTAACATAAATGCATTCTGAGATATATTTGGTGAAATGAGTTCACTCATTTTAGATATTGATAAAACACTGTTGTTCACTGTTTATCAACACTAGTGTTGATAAAACACTCATAGCTATGACTTAAAAAATATTGGGTGCTTATATCAGGTGAATTATTCCATGGTCTTACAGACGTTCAGTTTTGCAAAGCAGTGCTTTTCATCCTAGTGAAGTTCGAATGTCTACACTCTGTAACAGTCTTAGAAGCATGTTTTTTTTTCCTGTAGAGAGCCCAGCAGACTAGTGTGCTTTCAATTATTTTATTCACAAAGGTGTTCAATAATTTATATGCTACTTTGCATCCACTTCTACAACTCCTCAACAAGCAAATTAAAGCTTAAGAAGGCTGTTGGGTTTGAGGAACAGAGTTTTGCTCAAAATCTGAGATCTGTTATCTTAAGGATCACATCTACTTTCATCAGTCTTTATCACTGCTTCTTGTGTGTGTTACACTTATCTTTCTGACCTCTTCTCCACTATTAGTCCTTTTCTTCTTTCTACATAATTTCTGCTTCTGTGGAAACACCCCAAATTTCCAGAACTTACTAAATATTTGCACCAAAACTTCTTAACTCTATATGCATGAATGTAAATACAATTGGAATAAAAAATTATAAAAGATTAATATAATTATTTATTATTTATTTTGTTATGTAACATGAAAAATTGATTCATGAGTTCATAATGAAGAATTTAAGTGTCTTAGAAGGCACTGTTGGCTCCAGAGTTAATGATGTAAACATCATTGATTTTACTATAAGTCATGATGTGTCAGTTAACAATTAAATTAGCATTATATGCGTGTGATTTGAGGACAAGGAGAAAATATGAAAGGTATCTAGAAAAATTCAGTTTAGCAGTTTCTTTCTCAAACCAGCTTAGCGAAGAGTACTTTGTAGTTTTTGACCTGTGGTGACACCCACTGCATTCAGGGTGTGTACACCCAGCTGCAGTGTGCTGGGAGGAAGGGAAGAAGCCATTCTGTTGCAGACGTTTTTCATGGCATTGAAGTGTTAATAAAAATAACCTACAGTTAAACGGGGAAAATCGGCAATTACATTCATGGATAATTTCATGCTAAAATGTATGCACTCAATGGTAATCTCCTTGTAAATGTGTTAAACACTCAAGAGACGCTCAACTGTATCACAGCAGTTAGAGGTGATTTCAATAGGGTGCCTTAATATTCTGTTAAGTTTTGTAATCAGTAGGAAAAGGTTGACAGAAATGTCGCTTAAATTATCATGTTTTTTCAATAAATGGAAAGTGGTGCTGAAATAAAACAGAGTATTCAAATTGTTATCTAAATTCCTTAAATCATTGACAGTTCCTGAATATTTTTGTGACTGACAGTAAATTAATCTCAGGATTCTCAGATCAGTATTAACAGTTGGAATCTTTCTCATGTGTTGTTTTTTTTTTTTTTGGGGGGGGGGGGGGGGGGGACGGAAACAAAAACAGAAAAGGGGGGTGGGAT
>NW_024884475.1:10036142-10085056 GCF_019232065.1 Centrocercus urophasianus | reverse complement strand
CGGACGGACACAACAGCAGATAAGCTAGTTGGAATTAAGTGCAGAAATCTCAGCAGTCATTGAATGGTCAAAGTTGAGTTAAAGGCAGTTTAAAATCCTTGAAAATGAAGCCAAGAATGTTGTGCTTGTAAGTATAGGAAAAAATGGAATCAGAGGAGGGAAGCAGAGGAGGATAAGAAAGTTGTTTGGATAAGCGTCAGCAGGGCAAGACTAAATTTGCAAAGGCCAGGAAAAATATATCTGCCCTAACAGTTTGACAGTGTAATATATTGAAGTAGACTGAATAATATGGTAGGAAAGTTGTGGTTTAACCCAGCAGTGCCTGTACACAGTGTCCACAAAATGTAATGCATAAGTCATACAAGTGGAAAGGCTGGGTCTCAATCAGGGTAAAACAGTGCCATCTCCAAGTCCAGAAATTGTTGAATTGCTAAGTTTTTGTTGTTTTTATGTAGAATGTGTTTTATCAAATAAACCTAACTATTGTTTAAGAGAGTTTATTTGGTTCAAGCATGAATACAGTTGAGATTAATGAGATCAATTTAAAATTGATTTAAGTTAAACCAGTTCAATTTCTCATGAAGATTAAATTACAGATAGGTCAACTACTGGAACAAGAGATTACAGCAAAGTATTTCCACACGAAGAATTTCTAGACATTTGGCAGTTACGAAAGTCAAACTTCTTATTGAATGGCTAAATCAAATGTAGGAATTCAACTCTGTTCTCTTTTCTTTTGGCCTTAGTGACTTGCCCAGGATCACTCTGTGAGTCAGTGGCAGAGCTGGAAGTAAAGCTGAGGGAATTCTTACTCTCAGTCGCAAACACTAATCATGAGATGATCTTTCTTCTGATTTTCTTTTTAATAGACTACACTTGTGTTTAGCATTCCACACCAGTCAACAGGACAAAATTATTGGCTGTAGTTGGATGACTGTACTAAAGAGTACTTCAAGGTTTATCGATGAAACAGCTGTAAAAATGCTCAGTTTTATTATTTATTGTTTGCAAACGTAGAAATTCAGTAAAAATTTACAGGTAAAGGAGGCCCAACACAGGACTTAACTTCCCATCATTTCTGTTCCAAAAGGAATATGCATTACTTAAAACATTTAGCTGAAAAACTTGTTGCCAACATTTTTTAGTATTCTTGGAAAAGTGTATGAAAACATGGATGAACTCATTACAACAAATTGTTTTAAATTACTGTGCTCCTGTTCTTCACTTCTCTTCACCTAGTAATTGCTATATGGCTCTCTGGTGCTAGTGCTTTATATTACTGATATCAAGAGAATGTTTAGTCCTGAGTAATCTATTGAAGGGTTTTTACCACATTATTTACATGAATCTGAATACTAGCTCAATTCTCCATATTGAGGTTGATTCTTTTTTTTTTTTTTTTTATTGTTGTTGTTGTGTTAGTTGATTTGCCATCTTGTCTTCCCCTATCAGTGTGACTGAAGGGGGAGAATGGGTCGTATTATCAAGTACCATTAATTGTGAACAATTCATTGAAAAAAATGCCTTTTTTGGGGGGGGGGGATCCCATTAATTTAAATGTGAACCACCTTTGACAGCAGACACTGTGTCCACCATGAATTGTAATAATTGGAAACTGTGATGGAAAAGCGAAGAAAAGCTAAGTAAGGCAGTCAATGGAATGTCAGTCACTTTGATTACACAAGGACATTACAGCATATCCAGCAATGGGTAAGACACAAGATGAAGCCTCTTTCATCTTGGAGAGCTCATTGTCAGAACATAAAGCAAACGGATCTATGTATTCATCAGAATCTGGCAGTGGTTTTAAGGCTGCATGAAAAGCACTGGTCAGTTGAAGGCCAGACAAAATAGCATTTGTTTTACGTATCATCTGGTATTCTTGTGAGCAAGATGCAGAGATGTGCCATGCAACCCACTGTGGACAGTGGAGAGTAACTTTCAGAACATGTGCTGTTGTGAGGCTTCAAGGTAGCAACCTGGTGTAGGGAACCTACTTTATTGAGGGGTTGGATTTAGTGATGCATGGTGGTTCCTTCTCACCCACATGATTGATCACGTTGAAGAGAGATTCCTGTGTATTCAGGTGCTAGAGGAGTTCTGTATCTGTCTAGCTGCAGAACAAGGAGGTAGTGGGGTAAAAATACTGATGTTTTCAAGGTCTCAAAGCCCCTGTGCTATATGGTAATTTTTGAAACCAGAATAGCTAGTATCTTACATGTGTGAAGTGAGAATTTGTGAATGAAGTCAGTGGTGAAATGGAGAATTTTGTGCTGTTAATAGCATTACCAACATTGAAGGATGAATACATTAGTGCGAGAAAGTAGTCCAGTAGTGCCACTACAGAAATGAAACAGTTATGTGGCATACTTGGGTATGTAAACTGTGTACAGAAGCATAACATTCACTGGTATGTCTAGTATTGCTGTTGTTATCTATGCTATAGTGGAAAAAATATGTAAGAAATAATTATGTGAGGAATTGCAGACAAATACAAGTGTATTGATGTGGCTGGTACCAAGTGGAGCTGCTGCTTTTTTACTTCAATTTCAGTGTCTTAAAGTGCTTTCAGGTTCTTCTTTCTGTTTATTTATTATGAAAAGAATGAGAGTATAATCAACTTCAGTTGGCCAAGAAAGAACAATTTTAGTTTCCTGCTCCTTGGTCACTTGTATGGCTCATACACTTGTGTTTTCTGATTCATTGGTGCCAAATCCCAGCAGAGTGAGGGAGGAAAAGAATGAATGCAAGCCTCAGAACTTTACACAAACCACAGTCAACAGGCAGCAGAATCCAATAGCAAATTTCAAGCTTCACTTGACTACAAATTAATTCTGCATTCTAGCTTTGCTCTTTGGTTCATTAACATTCCAGTTTCTTTCGTGTTTTCTGAGCACTGCATTTAACACATCCCGGTTTATTTCTACGTAACTTCATTCCACCATAACATTCCAGTAGCAGGCACTTGATTCAGAGAAATACAGCTTCTTTTGTTCTTCTTTTTAACCTCCCTCTCCAACACTTTTCTTTTAATAAGAGTTTTGCAATCAGTTTCCATTAGGCAAAATTTCACCAAATTTCCTTTAAGTCTGGAGATAAAGCAAGTGTGCAATTGTGAATGCATCGGTACAAGTAGAGTTATTTTTTGGTGGTGGTGGTGGTTTTATTTTAATTTTTAATTTTGTGGATCTTTCCAATTTTATTAATGTTATTTTAGTGCTCTCTAATCTCAGAAATGAGAGAGAACCTATTAAATAGGTGTTTGTCTTGGAGGGAACTTTCCGTGTTAGCAGCAATAGCAGACTCATTTTTATGAGATCCCTTTGGCTCTCCCCACATCTCTGGAAGATCATTCATAACTAGTAACCTGAAAATAACTTTAATTACTCCTAATGCAGAAGTGAATATAGTTTAGTGAATGTGAAATTGTTATGTACTTGTGTTAAAGTACAAATGACGTAAATTGTCAAGATTTGGGTTTGTAAGCTGATAAACTGGAGCAAGAGAAATCTGCTAATCTCCAGGTGCATGAAGTTTAATGCATTCCTCTAAAGCATTAGACCACAGCTGGAAACAGATGTGGATGGTCTGTGGCACTTAGTGTAACAATTCCCAGAAAAAATATGCATTAAACATTTGCAGGCGTGAATAGAGTACTTTTATTTAATGGATTTGTTATTTTTCCTTTGGGCAAATGATATTCCAGAAATGAAATGTTTGGACTGCAGTACAATGTGAGACTTTTTTCGTTGTCTTCTGAAAAAGCATGTAATGCAATGTAACTGCTCTGTTTTGAAGCTGGCTGACCATGATTTGGATGGGTGTAATGCTCCTCTGGGTGAAACACTGGCTGGATTACCGGGCCTGAAGAGCTGTGGTCAGTGGAGTTAAATACAGTTGGCTGATGGTCATGAGCAGTGTCCCCCAGGGCTCAGTACTGGGGCCACTTCTAATTAACATCTGTATAATCAATGAATGTTAAGATGTTATAACTATGAAAGAAACAAGAGAGTTTGGCAAAGCAGATTACAGTAACAAAAAGAGAATAGATAGAAAGCTTACCTGTATCCTGGGCTTGCTCATGAAACTCCAGCAGAGTGGATCTCCAGAAGAGATCCTTCCCCACTGGTAGTCAGCTCTTAAATGGGTCTATGAGAGGTGGAGCCAGGCTCCACACCTTCCAGCAGTGCAGGTGAATTGCCTTCACCTGTGCTCCCGTAACTGACTCATTGCTCACCCCAGGTGATCAATCAGAGGTTCAGGCTGTGACTCAGCAGTTCCCATACAACATCTGTATTAATTATCTTGATGAGGGTATTGAGTGCACCCTCAGTAAGTTTGTAGACGACACCAAGTTGGGAGGGAGTGTTGATCTGCCTGAGGAGAGAAGGGCACTACAGAGGGACCTGGATGGACTGGATTGATGGGCTAAGGTTAACTATGTGAGTTTCAATAGGGCCAAGTGTCAGGTCCTGCATTTTGGTCACAACAACTCCAGGCAACCCTACAGGCTCGGGGAGGAGTGGCTGGAAAGCTGCCTGATAGAAAGGGGCCTTGGTGTACTGATGCAGGGTCAGCTGAATATGAGCCAGCAGTGTGCCCAGGTGGCCAAGAAGGCCAGTGGCATCCTGGCTTGTGTCAGGAATGGTGTGGTGAGCAGGACTAGGGAAGTAATCCTGCCCCTGTACTCAGCATTGGTGAGGCCTTGCCTCAAGTACTGTGTTTAATTTTGGGCACCTCAATACAGAAGGGGCATTGAGGTGCTGGAGCAGGTCCAAAGAAGGGCAGTAAGGCTTGTGAAGGACTTGGAGAATGTGCCCTATGAGGAGAGGCTAGAGAAACTGGGGCTGTTTTGTCTGGGGAAAAGGAAGCTGAGGGGAGACTTTATTGCTCTCTTTCAGTATATGAAAGGTGATTGCAGCGAGAGTGAGGTTGGTTTCTTCTCTGGTGACAGGATGAGGGGAAATGGCCTCAAGTTGCACCAAAATAAGTTTAGGTTGGATATCAGCAAACAGTTCTTTACAGAAAGGGTTGTTAAGCACTGGAATAGGCTCCCCAGGGAGATGATTGAGTCACCATCCTTGGATGTGTTTAAAAAAGCTATTTGGATGTGGTGCTCAGGAACATGATTTAGTGGAGGTTTGTTAGAGTAGTATTAGTATTAGTATGGTTAGTCATGGTTGGACCTGGTGATCTTAAGTGTCTTTTTCAACCTGAGTGATTCTGTGATTTTGTTCTTCTATGTGCACCTCAGTCACAAATACAAAATGGTTCAGTGGTGCAACTGTCACCTGCACACACTGTCCCGTAGTTAAATGTTCAGGGTCTTAGAGCTGACTTTGCAGTTCTTCTCCTGGGATTTTTTTGTTCTTTTCATATGGTGGAAGAAGACATAATCGAGTTTGTCTGCTTTCCCTCTGAGTGCCTTGAGTGTAAAGTCGCTCACTGTCAGCAAATACCTTCATGTCTGCACGTGGCAGGGGTTCAAATGCTCCTTCTGCCAGATTCTTCTGTAGCCTGGTGGACTCTTATTACATTTTAAAACAATTAAAATGTTAAGAGAAGTTGAGTATTTTAGCTCAATAAGGAGGTAAGATAGTTCTTCCTTGAATATATTTACAGTGAAATTACTCATGGGTTGTACCTCTTTCTCACTAGAATATAGAGATACATGATCAATTTTCTCCAAGTTTAGGAAAATGCCTTGAGTTAGGTGGGATGAATTCGTGCCCCCCTGAGATCTGTGACAGGGATTGGAATTTCTTCTACGCAAGGAAAGGTCTGCAACACCCATCTTTCTTTCCTTGTCATATGAGTTGACCTGTATGGCACTGTGTACTGTAACTGTTGGACATGGCTTGTAGGTATGAGTCCTCCTTGCAGAAGTGAAACTTAGATTGCAAGTGGAGGAGGCCCTGAACCCTGACTTACATGCCATCACTTGAGAGGGTGGCAGGAATTTGGAGACATTCTTCTTCACTAGTTGTAGGTTTGTAGAATGCAAGTTGGGCTGATTACCCAAGTAAATATAATAACTATTTGTTTTTAATAATATAATAATTATTTTATATGATTATAATAGTTATTACTATATCATGTAATTATGTAGTAATTGATCGTTAATGATAATAATTAATAATTTCTGTCAACCAGGTGTTACTATACCCATCACAGCAGCAAATCCTGGTGCTCTGAAAATGAATACATCTCCTTACAACTCAGAAAAACACGGTTTAGTTATGAACAGTGATACAACTACTAGATAATATAATCTTTTTTTCTCTAAATTTGCATTGAAGGCTGTCACCTATCTTTTTATTTGTGGTTCTAAGTCTTTAGTAAACTCTATGACTTATACATATTACATATAAATGCAATACATAAGTAATGGTCAACTGAAAATAAGTTAAATCTTTGTATACATGAAAACACAGCTCAGGTGTTTCTGTTTGCAGTCTCACTGTAAGCACTGTTTGGCTTCTTGTGTGGCATTCCTAGTTAATATTTAACCTAGTATCTAATGAAACTGGGCTTTTTTTGTGTATGTGTTTGTTTACTTTTTTTTTTTTTTAATACTAGGGAAGAAGTGACTTGGCATCTCTGTATTTTGTATCAACACAATCCTGCCAGCATCTTTTCAATACAGCTCTTTTGTAGATCATGTAAATATGGCAATGCGAGTGTTTTCTGTCGTGAAAGATAAGGGATTACATGGAAAATGTTATCACTTGAGCTACTGTTCTGCTAATTATGCCTCTGTTCAAAACCACAGTGATAACAACTCTTTGGCCTGCCACTGAACAGAAACTGAACAGAAAATATGTATAGAATCTGGCATATCTTTCCCACTAATACTTTCAAGATTTCTTTTGACTGGACTCTTATGACTGGAGTCATAATAATTTAGAACTCAATAAAATCAATCTGTAAAATCTATAACAGTTTAGGACTCAGTAAAATCAACTAAAAATTGACTGCCGCATGCTGAAACTTGTCTCAGAATAAGGAGATGATTGAGCTATACTTTTATTATGCTTAAATAAAGAAATATTTAAATAAAGTAATTTTCTCTTTTAATGTCACTATTGTATTTTAAAGAAAAAAATGTTTCATGGGATTAGGAAGCCTTGGTATTTTAGGTTGCATGCAAATTGAATCTGAGCATTTAAAAATGCTGTTAAATTAATACCTGATATTTCCATTCTGCACCTGTCTTAGACAACTCACTGAGATTTATTACGTACTTTTCAGTTCCTGGAAAAGAACTGAAAGAAGTTGTGAATATTACCTGTAAGCACACAGAAATAAAAAGAAGATGAGGGATGGTAAACATACATTTGCCAAGAACAAAATGTGTCAAACCAATTTAATTTTCATCTCTCATAGAATAATAGGCCTTGTGGGTAAAGGACAGGCAGGAGATGTCATATATTTTGACTTCAGCAGAAGAAATTGTTGTAGGTGGATAGAAGACTGTTTGAAAAACTATAATAGGTGAATGTTATTAATATTTCACTGTCAAAAGAAAGCATGTAGCAAGTGTGTGATTATTAAATCTGGATGACACCAACCTGAGAAGTATTGTAAGCACTTGAAAAATGCTGAGGAAAAAAAAGTACTGGGAAGAAAGTTATAATGCAGTTACATAGAGAGAAGTACATGGAAAATGCAATGGCATTGCAAAACAATAGGGAAGTGTCAAAAGTTTTGCTGAAGTATAAAATAAATTGAGGCTGAATAAAAAGCATTGCAGGTCACTACATTTGGTCTTTTACTTGATGACTGCTTTTGAAAAAAGATCAGATGTAGTATTTTGTGTCTAATGTTTTAAGGTGAAAGAGTTTGTACAGTGAAAAGGGACACATCTTTGAGAAGAGTGCGTATCTTCTATTTAAACATTTACAGCTATTGTTTATCAAAACTTGAGTTTCCACATTGCAAAATATACCTCTGTTCTGACCAACAAATAAGCTTTTTCCTTTGTTAATCATTTAATTGAGCAAAATACATGTTATTTGATAATCTGATTATATAAGATTGGAAGTTCTGTAACGGAGGATTTTCATCTCTATACAGTGATGAGAAGGTAAATATTCTTGGTGAAAGCAGTTTGAATATTGTCATTAAAGTGATGCTGTCTACATTGTTATTTAACTTTTATACTACATAGTGCTTCTGTTTACATACATATAGAAGTAAGAGGGATGCTTTGAAAGTAATGCTTCCTGTTTTGTGATACTGGCCCCTGATGTCTGAGGCAGATGGTATGGCAGTAGAGGTTGAACCTTCTCTCCAGTATTCCATTGCTGTGTGACATGTGGCAAAAGAGGCAGTCTGATAAAATGTTGTCTAGCAGGGAAGTGCGTATGTAGCAAAGGGGTGCATGTGGATTCCTCCATGTGGAAAGAAAATGGCATCCATTGACATTCATTGATGCTTGCTGAACATTTACAGAGACCAAATGGTGTGAGCACAGTGGAGAGCGTGTGATGTGTTTCAGTAGCAGCAACAGCAACAGGTGGTGCAGATTTTTACAAGTGTGGCATACAGGCTCTTGATCATTGCTGGCAAAAATGTGTAGCAAGTGGTGATGACTATGTTGAAAAACTTTTTTTTTTTTTTTTTCTTGTAGCAGAGAATTTGCTCAATCCAATAGTGTTATTGTGCTCTTTGTATCTATTGTAGTTTCCATGGAACTAAATAGGATGCATTACTTTTGGAGTGACCTACATCTACTAACAGTTGTATATACATTATATACAATATATTGTATATGTATATACATATACAATATATTGTATACGTATGTTTCTATGTATTCATGTTAATTATACCTGAGAGCATTTCAGTTGGCAAAAGACTATCCTTAAATTCTCATGTAGGAAGCTACTATTATTAAAAGAAAGTTTACTTTCATAAAAAAAATATGGAAGGACTGGAATTCAAATCCCAATTCCCTTAATAACACTGCATTAACCTCATTAAAGAAATTCTATTAAGTGTATGAGCACTGTGGATTTAAGTAAAGGATTACTGACAGGTTTCTTTTCATCCTATCAAAATTATTGGGTTTAACTGATCAAGTTTAGGCAAAATACAAGCTTATAAAATTTGTTTCACTTCAAAATAGCTATGAAGCATAGTTTTTACTGTATGATTCTGCTGTTTAGTTACCCTGTCAACGTGTAATTTGTTGTTTCTAGTCAATCTATTTTTAATAATATTAATCCCACTAATATGTTTTACCATCTTGTTCTTACTAAGATTGTTTTATCTTCATTGGAATCATATTTTCTTTAATAAGATGAACATTTAATGTGCTCTTGGCATGAATTAATTTCTAATAAACCATTAATAAATCAGATCTCTGTGGATTTCTCTCTTTTAAAAAATCAAGACTCTACCCGCAAGGAGTTTTACATAGGTCCCAACACTTGAATTTATTGTGTCATTTTCAGAATTATTCATAACAAGAAGAAAGGGAAAAAAATTGTTATTCATAGTGTAGATTAGTTTTTCTCCCTTTGATACATTTCTGAGACAATGTAAAATATGAACTTTTAGAGAAGCTGATTCCTTTAAGGTATAGTGAGGTTTGGGTTATAGTATATCTTTTGTTTTAATTTCCAGCAGAAAATTTCAGTTTGTCTATCTTTTTCTACCTATTAGAATGTCTGTGTTGCACTAATTTATTTTTTTATTTTTTTATTTTTTTTAAATAAGGTTTTATCTTTTTACAAGCACTGCTGCAGTATTCAGTTGGTTGTTCAGCTATCATGGTAGTTTTTGCATTTACAAGTTCTGACTTAGAGAACTTATGATGTGGTCCAAGTACAAATTCTATTGAGAACTTGTACCCAGTGTGGTAAACTGAAAATCTAGTCTTTACCTATTCTGTCCAAGGCTGGAAAAACAGGCAGTGTGAACATACTGATGGTTGAATTAATGTTTTTGATGGTCAGTTTACTTAGAACTCCACTATAAGGCATTCGTTCGGGCATGTAGATGCTCAGTGTAAAAGACTGAGTTAGTTTCTGTTGCTCAGACTGCAGCGTTGGGAAATGTTGAATAAGATTTTGGGCTTTTCTGTTCAAGATAGAAGCTGCACCTTTTTAAGACAAAAACTTGTCAGAGTTCAATTACATTGATATCAGAAAATTCAAGATAGGGATAGAGTGGATCAAGCTGACTGTTGCTTTCTGAGGAAGAAGAGAGCAAAACAGTGCCAATTAACAGTATCCTTTGAAAAGAAAGGGAATACTATGAAAATTGCTCTGTGCAACCCTAGCAAATCTCAGAGGGTTTCATCTGTTCACAGATATGTAACATTTATAGCAGAGTCATTTGTTTACTTTGAGTAGGTTACTACATTTAACTGAGGTCAGCAGCTTTTCCCATTTAGTGGAAGTTGGAATTGGAACTATGTAACCTCTTGCACATGACCTGAGGTTTCATGTACAGTATTTCTGTTAGCTGAGAGTGAAAGGTCACCCAATGGAAGACTTCTCTGGGATAATTTTCTACTGCTGGAGTTGTTTTCATATAAAGTTCAATACAAGTCTGTAGGTGTTTGCTTAAAACTTAGAGGAAAAAAGTGATTGCTCAGAGTTTCCCATTCTATTGTGTTATAGTCTGGAAGGAGAGAACTAGGTACAAAGTCTCTTGGTTGGGATCTATCCTGTGGCAAGACCTACTCTCAGCTTTACTTATGCCTAATTTATTGTAACAATGTTATGATGCCTGTGGCCTGGCTTCAGCACAGCACCTGATCATCAACTCCAGTTTTGTTAACAGTTTGCTTGTGTTAAACAGAGTTCCTTCTGTTCTTTCAGTTGGAGAATGGTGTGTGCTGTGCAGGCTCATAATCTGTGTTTTGCTGACTCATCAGTTATAAGGCCAGTGTTTTTTTGTTTGTTTGTTTTGAAAGAGCTGTTCTTTATTAATGAAATGGTGAACCTGCTTCTGCAAAACAGTCTGGTTGTTTCTTCCTCCATTTTACTATGGAAACAGTGTTTTGTTCATGGTTGAACCCTTCTTGCTACTCTTAGAAGTGATGCTCTTTATGTGGAATTCAAAGAAAAGAAATACATTCCTGTGCTCACTTCATGTTGAAGGTGTTTGCAGTCTGAGCCATTAATTTAGGAAAAAAACACTTATTTCTGTTAAATTGGAGTGAAACATTTTTAGAACACACTTCGAACATAGATTGATAAAACAGCCTGAAAAACTTATAATTGGTCTGAATTAGAAACTATGTAGCTATATATGTAATTTGGGAGTTACTTTCAAGGAGTTAGCTGCTTGAATCAAGACACTGACCGTTTCTACTGTGGTGCAGTCTGAACAAGCATGCAGACATACAAATGTAATCCAGGATAACCTGTCAGTAACAGCCGATTGATTCGGTTGAAAGGCTGAAGTCTGAAGAGAATCGTCCTTACTGCCTTTGTGCTAATTTTCATTGATTCTAAATCACTGATGTATGTGAAGGGGAGCACCTGTTGACTTTATGCTGTAGTATGATTTGGTGACCATCTGGATCATGCCTTTCACAAGCCTCTTTTGGAACTGCTCGTAGTATAGCTGATTTTCTTATCTTCTAACATAGCATCTGAATATATTGCAGCTTCCTTGCTTTGCCTGTGCTAATTCCTTCAATCCTGAAGTAAGAAGCCTTGAATAGTTTCAATGTACTTTTGTTTTGATAAGTTTGCTTTTCTTTACAATTTGACAGAATCCAGTATAGAGAATAGCTACAATGTTCAGAAAATTGCTAAGTATAGTGTTTGTTTTGGTTTTGGTTTTTGTTGCTATTACCAAGCAAATTAGAAATACCATAGAATAGCATAGACAAATACTGCTAGAGAACGTTTTTGTTGAGGGTGGGGTTTTTTGCTCATCTACTTACTTTTCAGGCAGTACTTGCTGAGTGTGTGATCAGTGCTTTGTGTGTATGGGTGCATCGATGCAGGTATTTTTATGCATTAGGAAATTAGTATAGTCTTCTCTTGGTGTTTATCTAAGGAATGAGCAGGACTTCACATCCATGAGAGTTCAGCTCTACTCTTCAAGCTCCCCAACTCTGACAGAGAAGCCATACTGTTAAGCACACCATAGCAGAACTGAAGGAATAACAGCAAAGTGTCCCGAAAGAAGTATCGAGCATGTTGGGTGAGAAAAGCTGTTAAAATACACGTTCACTTGTCAGCTTCTGTGGGCAGTCTAGTAGGGAAACAGGAATGAAAATCATACAGTGGTCTTCTAAATGTAGTTTGGAGGAGTCTTCTAAAGATATTTATGTCTTATATTCTTAGTAGAGTATTTGCTTAGGAGAAAAGAATCAGAGCTGTCAGCACTGTGATGATATTGTGTCTGTTTGTACCTGCTGAAGTTGTGCTGTTCTGAAGAGTGCAGGGTTCAGGGAGCAAAAGACAGGAAGTATGGAGGAAACAAAACAAAACAAAAAAAAAGGAATGGCCTGAATCCTTGAGACTCTGCTTCTGTATTAAGCAAGGACTGTTTAATGTAAGAGATATAGATGATCTTGTAAGCATGGATGCAAGGTTTCCATAGTCCCTGTTCCTCTCCACTGCCCATAAGTGCTCTCTTAGTTACAGCCCCTTCATTAGGAGACAGGGACATGAATCCCTTCAGGTACAGGAAGATGTTTCAGTTTTCTGCTCTGCCCCAACTGCATTTTGTACAGGTTTTTATATTAGAGGTAAACACTATTTTTATTTTGAGAACATCTACCAGATTACAGGTCTATTAAGATCTATAGCAAAAAAAAAATTAATAATAATAGTAATACAGTCCTTTGGAAATGTGTGTGGACTTTATTGCTGTGACACTCATTCAGCAAAACATCAGTGAGAAAGGCAAACGTAATGCCTTCAGTGAAACAAGTGAATCTTGCACTGGGAGGTTGTCTGCTTGAAAGATTAAAAAAATAAATCTTTTAAAGCTACGAAAGGATGACAGTGAAGCCTAATAACTAAAATCAAAGAATGAAGATTAATCAACAAAAGAAGACAGTATCGTATGATTTTAATTCTGTCAACAGTTCTGGAAGATAGAAGCAGAAGATGCATGAAGAAGACTGTTAAGTATCAGATGTGTCAAATGGAACTTTTTGAGACCTTGACTGACTTTAGTCAAGGTATCATTCTATACTTTCTGTGAATACTTTGGATAAAAGATAAGGACTGCTGATTCAATCTTCAGGTGAAATTATCATGGGAAAATGTAGAAAGAAGTTTGGGAGATACAATTTGAATTCTATAAATACAAAAGCATTCAAGTCATTCCATTCCTGAAACAATGGGAAACATAAAATAAGCTGAAATGTTGCTGTGTAGAAGGAGGGATTTAAATGTCTGTATTTACATTGGAGTAATTAACTGTATGAGCACAGGATAGATAAAGACTCCTTAGGTATCAGCAATACAGGAAAAAGTGCTAGCTAACATTCAATCTCAAGTTGAATTTAGGTAAACAATATGTTGTCAATCATGTCAAACACCATCTGGAGTGTAAGGCTTGAACGTTGTGTTAAATAACGGAAAAAAAAAAATCTATCTCCTCTTGAACCTACTAAGGTCAGAAAGGATATAGACCAATTTAGAGGAGTTCAGAGAAAAATAATGAGAATCTTCAGAGGTCTATTTAAAAAAGACTAATAAGAAAAGGTTGGAGGAGTGGGTTTTTTGAATACAGAGAAGGTAGGACTAAGGTGTCGTAACAGCTTTCAATTACATAAAAGGCTGTTATAAAGAGGTAGAGAATACATTTATCGTCTTTCACAGGAAGATCAGTGAGAAGCAGACTTGAATTACAGCAAGATTTAGGTTATACATTTAAAAAAAAAAAAAAAAAACTAACAGGATGGTAAAGTCTTAGAACAGGTAGCCCAGGGAGAAGTTAAGCTCCATTATTTGAGATCCCAAGAATGAGTATCTGCAAAACATATTGGGAGGCCGCAGCAGGAACTTAGGGAGCTCTTCATCTCCGAGCAGTGCCACATACAAATCTGATGCATGGAGTAAAGAAATCTTTACTGCATTCTTGGAGATATGTTTGTGACAAGTCTAGGATGCGACCTACTTAAATATGCGTTGAGCCTGAGGGGAAGAGCATAACTTGTTCTCTTTCTCATTCTTCTGAGCAAAGGGATTTCTATGTCAGTTTTTCAAAAGACAAAGGAGAGAACAAATCTGAACTGCTTTTCTTGTGGGTTGTGTTGAATTGCTGATTCAGCATCAGGGCTTCCCCCAGGTCAGAGAGCAACACTTCTACTGCAGAGCGATGTTTCTGTTCTACTCCACTGCAACAGCACTGCTGGGCCCAGTGCTTCTCAGCAAATGCTTGTTAGTGACTTTGATATTGCAAAACCTGACAGAGAAGATCCTGCTTCCGGCCCTGTTACAGTTTTGTTTCCATGTTTCAAGACTTTAGCAGACTTTAAAAAAAGCTTATTCTCACTTCCCCTTCCCCTCATGAAAGCCAGGATGGGATTGTAGCAGATGGTGTTAAGCATCAGATCCACAGTCACCTCTCTGCTTGGGCCCCAGCTTTTGTTGGGAAAATAGATCTCTTTTGGGTTTGCTTTTAAACAGTAAAAGGTTTCACTTCAGGTCACGCTGTTTATCTGAAAGGCACTTCAGAGATAAAAAGAAGAAAGCTGTATTTATCTTGCAGTAACAGCAACATCCAGTGAATAATGCAGCCTTCTCCCCTGGCTCCCATGTATGAACACAAACAAGCCAGTTACAGAAAGCAGTTCTATGGACTCTCAATTTAAGCACTGCATATTAAAGGACATATACATTGCCTATTTTTTTTCCTCAGTTTGCTCCTTCAGAAGGGAAATAGGCCTAGCTAGTTTTCAGTCAAAGAAGTTCTCATCTCAGCAGATAGAAGAGCCATCATCTCTTTTCTCCTTACATAGGTAAAAAGGACATTCATCAGCTGTTGGAAGTGGGTGCAAGAATCAATAGCTCCAATGTTGTTAAAAGCAGTTCAAAACAATGTATCTGTAAAATAGCCTAATGTACTGGGAAAAACAAAAGAATGTAAGTAGGAAAACCTCACTAGCTTCACTACAGCAAAAATATTTGCTATTAGAAATATTTGTGTAAGTCAAAGATGCAAGTTGTTTTCCTTCTAATCTGAAATAGACTTGATTTTAAACTCAAAATGAATTTCTCATATCTTTCACCTTCTAGTTTTCTTGCTGTGTTTTTTTTTTCTCATCTACCTTAAAAGTATGTAATATGCCACTACACTAGTTAATACTGTATGCACTGTAAGTTGTGACAGTTAAGAATTTGTTGTGAAGAATTTGCACAAAGGAAAGAAGGGCAGGTAGTGACAGGACCAGGGGAAATGGTTTTGAATTGGAAGAAGGCGTATTTAGACTAGATTTTAGGAAGAAATTCTTTACTGTGAGAGTGGTGAGGCACTGGAACAGGTTGCCCAGTGAACTTGTGGATGCCTCCTCTCTGCAAGCATTCAAGGCCAGGCTGGATGGGGCTTTGAGCAACCTGGTCTAGAGAGAGGTGTCCCTGCCTATAGCAGGGGGGCTGGAACTAGATGATCTCAAAAGTCCCTTCCAAACCATTCCATGATTCTAAGGACGTGGATGAGTGCTGCTTTACTGAGTTCTGTAGTACTGAGGTCTGCAGTATGTAGCTGAGCCTCTAATGCAACATCCTCTAGCGATGACATTTCATAGTACTGGAATTTATCTAGATTTATGTAGGGTAAATGAATCCAGTCTTCTGGTAAGTATAAAATTTCTTTCCAATGGAAAGTTGAGTGCATGAGTGGGAAATTATTTTTCTGTAATTAATATTGACTCTTGCTTATCTTGACCTGTGTTATTTTTCAGAATACGTGATACACTTTGATTCCTTGAAGACAGTTTAGTGTTTGTAAGTTCCTAGCTAAGCTTTGCATTTAAAGACGGGGCTTTTTACCATTACGTGAAATTTTGGTTTGATCTCAAAATTAAGGGCTTGATAAGGAGAGCTGGGATTATGTTTTTCTAGCAGTATCACATCAATAGCCTTTGAAGGAAATATAATTCACATCTCATTTATGTTATAGCAGGTGCAAAGAAAAAAGTAAAAAGCTCTTATGTAAACTGAGAGACTGCAATCCTTTTTTTTTTTAATTTGTTAAATCTGAATAACATTTCTGTTTATATGTCAATCAAGTGTTTGCTGACTCCATAGCAAACATTTATAAAATAATAAATATGAATTGAAGGTATCTGGTTTGAAATGTCAGTAAAGTCTGGGTTTACTGAGTACTATGTGTTTGAATTAATATAGTCTCAATGTAATATGTGAATCAGTATTTCTCAGGATGAAAATTTGGCTTGACTTTGAATCCCAGATAGAGATAGGAGTGAGAAGAAAAGTAAAAAGCTGTGGAAATCTTGGAAGGAGAATGTCTTGTGCTGTGAAATTCTGCAGTCATTTGTAATGAGAATTATGCTAAGTGTCTCTACTTCAGGATAAGCAGCACTGGTCTTTCCTTGTTCAGATAGATTTATTCTACACCACAGGGAAATCTCTTTATCTTATCACAGGTTTTCTTCTGTGATAACAGGGTACTATCAATCACATTACTGTGACATCAGATCTTGTTCTCTTCTAGAGAACAAATGCATTTGCAGTAGCAGATCTCATTCAGAGTACTGTTTTCAAGGCACAGCCTTGAGATATCCTCCTCATAATGAGAAAACCTTACATTCTTAGATCTCATCATTGTATACAGTTAGAGGACATTGTGAAATTTCAATTGTTAGTAAAGATGGTCAATTGGTTAAATAATTCACTCTTCTACCTGTGTAATATTTCTAAAATTGCTCTTCTTTTGGTACTGATATTGAAGATTAAAGGTGACTTAAGGGCTTGTTAGAGGTGGATTTCACTGAAAGCTTTGAAGAAAATCCTTGTCCACTATTTAGAGATGATACAAAGCTGTAATTCTTTCTTTGATGAAGTCCACCACTGTGAGATTTGACACTGGAGTCCCCATTGTGTTCTGTACACGCATGATGGATTTTTCATGAAAGTATGTGCTGCTCTCCCATCTGGCTTTGTGTGTGTTTGTGCAGTTATTTTAGAAGGTGTATAATGTCTTTATTCTTGCTGTCAGTGTTTTCAGGGCAGCTAATAGAAGATCTTCTGGAAATATTATTGTCTAAATTAACTTGTAAGAAAGAAGAACTTGATGGCTCATTACAACAGAAGAAATTCAGATATTTTTTTTAATCGCCAGTAGCATATGTCTTTTGAGAATTGCATTGTGCTTGATATAGTGCCTCCTCTTTTTTAATACTTTATTTTTACAGGTGTAGAATTCAGTTTTGAGTACTCAATCTGTGGCATTTAAATATTAACTTAATGCAGCTTTCACATTCTTGATAAGAACCTTAAGGAAAATCATCTATTGTCTGGATAAAAACTGATTAACGCTGATATGAGTTTGCCTTGCATAAGTGATATTACTGGTGGGAAGATATGATCTCTTCAACTTGAAAATTTTCAAACGGGACTTGTGGTTCACATTTCTTTCAAAAATAAGTAAGAAAGACACCACTCTGAAGCAAACTTATCTGAAATGATCCTTTGTAGTACGTACTTAATGCCAGGGTTTAGTTTTGTGCTCATGGCTTGTCCTAGCATTTTCTTCTTTCAGACATATCAGCAGGTATTTTATTTCTTTTCCTGTAGCAACTCTGTGCTTTGGCTTAAGATACTAATTTAGTTAAAAGGAATGTGTTGGAGAGAAATCAAAGGAACTACAATTCCTCATGGACTTGAGAGCATCACCACATGTATGTCGTTGCATCTGCAGGATGGATGCAGGAATTTATGTGCTGTGTGACTTTTGGAGGGACCTGCGTGTGGGATGACAGGCTGTTAACCCCTAGAGCCACAGCAGAGTTTGAACCATGCCATCCTGAACATTGACCATCTTTATAGCTGAGTTAGAAGCAAGTTGATAGTGAGTTCTATAGCTGGATGGATATTTTTGGACTGGGGGGTTGGTAGATTGTCTGTCAGCCATTTTTGAGGGAGAAGGCAGATGGGAGAATTTGAGGAGAGATCTGAACCTGAGCATAGACAAATAATTAGTCAGAGAAATACAAATGAATTGGGTAACTGAGTAATGTTTGGTTAATAGCTGCCCTGAGGATTCAGCAGCTGCGGTGGAAACATACTGCATGTATGCTCTGAATGCTCAACAGCAGTTGAGAATGCAGTTGAGGATGCAGCGTTCATTTAGCCCTGGCAGGTTAACAAATAAATCTTTCCAGTGTATTTTTCAAGTGGTTTTTGTGTGTTGTTATCAGGATCTCTGAGTGTCCACCCTCATTCACAATCTCTCCCACAGCTGCAGTTATCCATCGTGGTGATGGCTGAGGGCTTTTAAGCAATAACAGAGTATTAAAACCTTGTCAGCACTTAACATCAGCAATAAATAAAAGGCAGTACCCCAGTATCGCCTCTTACTCTCAACTGACTTAATTAATTCCATTTTTAGTTTGGCATCAGGGAAGAATTTACATATCTCAAGTTTATCTGTCAGAGAAAATAGAATCAGAGGGGATATGCAGACTTAATGCCTGCTGTTTTTTTAAACTGTGAAAGTAATACTCTCAGATAAATTAAAATCACTAGGAACCTCCATTATTATTCAATGGATTTGGGAATTAAATGGAAGATTTCAGTTACCCATGGTTTACCTCACAGTGCTTGTGCATCCATGGCTGTAATCTTCTTCAGCATAATAAAAATTCTGGGTTGTCACAAATTAGTTGTTTTGCTGCTTGAAATCTGCATATTTTGAAAGACGTTTTAAATACTGAGATTTCAAACAGTGCATTCACATTAGTTTATCAAAAGAAGTATCAAGATATGGCTTGACTGTGATTTATGAGTATAGTAATTGGACATAGGTTTCAAGAAACACTAAGCTAGAGAATTTAAATTCATGCTGCATGCAAATTTTAATAGGTTTTGACTTTTACCTCTTGAGGTTCCTAGCTTGAAACTGGCGCCTTGTTGTATAATACAAAATACACTGTAGGCAAGTACAAGTTGAATTTGAGAATAATAAGTAGCATTCCTTAGCCATTACTGCACTGATTTCAGGCTTGGAGTTCTGATGACCCCATTTAGAAATTTATGGTTCAGTGATTCCTAACTACTAAAAAAAACCTGTCAAAACTAAGTTTAATTTGACCTCTGTAGTTCTTATTAAAAATAAGTCGGCCAAGTTAGACCAAAAAATGGAACTAACATTCATTTGCAGATTGAAAACTTTTTCTTCAGTAGATCTGGAAAAATATGGGAATTAAAAATCATAAACTTTACATGATTTCTTGGCAGTTATATCTGGCTTGTTCTACGCTCATATATCCCAAGCAGAATAAGCAGTTGGCACATGATCTTTGTTGCAGTAAGTGCAGCAGTCTGTGTTACTGCTAATGAACTTATTCCAAACTTTAAGCCCAGTTTTTTAGAACAGACTGACTGAATTTTTTTTTCAATTTTAAGTTTTCCAAATAAATCTAACAGTGAACTCTCTCGTGCTCTTCCTGTGTTGTATAACAGATTTGACCAATTTTGATTGAAATGGGTGGCTGTTCAAAAGTGTCAAAATTGTCTCCTTTAGAAATTATATTCTTCTGAATCTTTTCTGAGCTAATGATAATGTTGAGTCTTGATCCTGTAATAGCATGGCTGTCATTGTCATCACTAGATATTGGAAGTGTTCTATTTCTTTTCTAAAAACTTTTTAGGAAAGGGTAACTTTTTTGTGCATTTCCTTATTCATGCAAAGATGTTATCATCTTTCTGGGATAAATATTACTTCAGCTGCAGCTACTAAAACAGGCCTGTTGGTCCATCAAGTTTTGATCACTTTCTGCTGACTGGTGTTTTGTACTATTGATGACCCTAAACAGAGAGATTTCTTCAACAAACTATTTTGCTGTAATAATGTTGTTCATTAGTTGCCTGCTGATTTGTGAATGATATCGAACACCCGTCTTGCCTCTCACCTCCGTCTAATGCTCTGTTAAAATTGGCAGAATTTTTTGGGTTTGTAGAAGTTAGGGAAGCAATACTGAATGAATGGTAAGAAGAGAATATCGCTAAGAGACATAAAAAAAAAAAATTCTTCAGCATAAAAAAATTCTTATCAAAATGCTTGTCTAAGAGAAAATGAGACAAAGAGATAATCTTTCAATAAGGGCATTGAGAAAGTGAGAGTTCTTTCCCATCTTCATGCTGTTTATTATAAAGGTGAGTGACATGTTAGAGCGGTACTGAGGTGTTATACAGGTAGTTTGTACCAGACCACTGCGTCTATATTTCCAAACAAGAAAGATTGCCTATATGTTTCTATATTAGAGCACTTTTCCTTGCTTTCTGTCTAGATTTGGTGGATTCAATGGGATTGTGTTTAGGTGTGGTTAGAAACTTGCCCTTAGGCTGGGAGTCTTGGTTAGAGTCTGTAGGCAAGTTGGGGTGTTTCTGAGATGTCTTGATTATTATTAAAATGCTAGAAAATTAAATAAAAATATTGTAATATTCTGATTTCTGAGGTATATAATACCTAAAATGCAGAAATACTTCAATACACTTAGAGATTATTAAATGTCTGCTAAAGTGTACAACAGTAATAATGGTTGTCCTTCAGTAAGATATTTGTCATTCTTTGCAGGCATTTGTATAGGTTTTAAAAGAATTTTTTATTTAAATATATTGGAGAGGTTTCTGTGCCTCAGAACATGTATAACTTCAGTTAAAAAGCAACAGCAATACAAAAACTAAAAGTTTTTATAAAAATTTCCTGGTACTGCCAGGCTCTTGTTCCTAGGAATTGTCAGTTTCAAGACAGACTCCAGTATCAAGCTGTGCATCTGGACAAAGATGCTTTCTTATGTTTTCTTTGATTAGAAAAGAAATGAAGTCATTCTGAATCAATGCTGTTTGCTCAGACCCTGACAACTTTCTGATTCTTTTTCCCCTCACCCTGTGCGGAGCTCATGTCTACTCCTTATCAGTAAACGGATGCAGCCTGTGATTTTATGTATGTTTTCTGTCCAGCTGCTTGTCATCTTCAACAAGTCTGAAGTGTCTGCTCCTAGCTAACTTCAGTTGTTTCTGGAAATGAGCTTCATCATTTTTACAGAGAACTGGAAATCAGAATTCCTTTATGTCATGAGTTATCTTGATAAACTAAGGCAAACAGATGAACTCTGAACTGTGTACACAACTACATTGTTGTGTACTTGTCAGTGAGGTATTCTAAAATACTCCCTTTGCAACTCTGTTGTGCTTCTAGGGGAAACATTTGTGCAGGAAACACTGTAAATCAGTTTGCTGAAGTGTGTCATAAGTGAGTCCTAAATTCCTAGTTCTCAGCTGGCAGCAGGGTTTTCTTAATTATGACTCACTTGGGAGGTTTATAATAATCTGTCAGCACCTCTCTTTCCTCCCAACCTGTCTTGTCTGACCCTTTTCTCCTGCTAATCAGTGACTGAGATGTTTTTATTTCCTTGAATTTTGTCATCTTGGTGCCTCCTCTGAAGGTAGTGCTGAGCTCAGATAATCCATTTCAACTTAGAGATCCAGACAAGTGCAGAGGAAGACAGCAGGGAGTGATAGAAAGTGGCATTTGGAGGAATAGTAGATAAGCAATAAATTTTTAAAACCCAAGTGATGATGAAGTGGGAACACACAGGGAAAGAAAATAGCAGCAAAGATACTTTCAGCAATAGGACATCTTTTCAACTCATGGTTTGGAAATGATAGGTCATGTTTGTCCCAGATCCTTGCTTGGAACATTTAAGGAGACATGCAGCTTCAAAAAAGGCACTGCAATATTAAGTGAGTAAATTATCTTTACATCTTTTCTCTATCAGAAATCTATCCTAGGGGAGATTTAGATTGGATATAAGGAAAAGGTTTTTACAGTAAGGGTGGTGAGGCACTGGCATAGTCTGCATAGAAAGGTGGTGGATGCCTCATCCCTGGAAACATTCAAAGTCAGGCTGGATGGGGCTCTGAGCGCCTGTAGGTGTCCCTGTTCAATGTAGGAGTGTTGGGCTAGATGACCTTTAAGGATCCCTTCCAACTCAAATGATTCTGTGGTCCACTGGTACAATATTATTTGTGTTCTGCTGGTAAGTTAATGTATTTTCTACATCAAGATTATAAACTAGAAATATGTTTACTTGTACTCAGCTTCTGGTGCACCATGGTCTTCAGTCATTGAAATTTCCCGCAGTGATTGTTTTATTCAGAATACGAATTTAAGCAAACACTGTGATTTTGCAAGTTGGAACAGCTGAGTTCTCAGCCTGCACTTCTTGCAGTATTCAACTTAAAAAACCAAAGTCCTGATAATGTACTTAGTCCCACAATAGTATGGTGTTGGAAGGTGAGTGCAGCTGAGATGCCACCTCCAATTTTCTGCAAGACAAGATTTGTTTTTACCGTTTTTTTTTCTTTTCAAATAAATTGGATGAAACACCAGGAAAAGTTGTCTAAGGTTACACTGAAAAATTTACAGTTCAGTGCCTATTTTTCCTTGGGCATTTTATCCTTTCATTGAAGTACCTGATTGCATGGTCTCATTAAAAATGAACCAGAAGTAAGAATATATAGAAATCCCATCAAATCCTGGCAGCTGGTACAATTTGGAAAGTTATGCTAGTCAAATTGTATGCTTTAAGATTAAGCAGAGCTACAGTGGCTTTCCAGTACCTTTGTTTCACAAGGACATAACTGATGATCAAAAGTTAGTGCTCAAAGGGAGAATAGTTATTGCACAGTGCAACTAAGTGCCTTTCAAGTAGTGGTGTAGTGCATGATAGGTGAAGTAAATTTACTCTGCCTCCTTTTTTTTATTAACATTGCAACACTACCTTGAAGGAAACAAACAACAAAAAATTACCATGCTTTGATCTTAAGCTGAAGTTATTTAGCAGGGGGTACGTGTGCTATCTCTGATACATATTACAACAGTAAAAAATTCAACTATGACAGTCACTGCTTGCATTTATACTCAATTCATAATGAAAGCATGAAAATAACAAAATGTGGAAGATATTCTTTAGTAACAGATGTGACAGGACTGCTTTCATAGAATCGCAGAATCTTTTGAGTTGAAAGAGACCTATGAAGACCATATATTCCAATAGTGATCAAATCACTTTGTTTTTCAAATGCTACTGTGGCAAAAGAAACTTTGAATTCTATTTTGTAAGTGCCTCACACATATGTTCCATCTTCACAGAATGTGTCGTGCTAACCATGGAAATCTTCAGAGCAGGGTTGACTTCAGTCACAACATGGAGAGCCTTGCCAAGCTGAATTCATGGAATCATACACTCACGGAATCATTGACGCTGGAAGGGACACTTAAAGGTCATCTTGTCCAACTGCCCTGCATTGAACAGGAACACCTACAGCTAGATCTGGGTGTTCAGAGTCCCATCCGGCCTGACTAGGCTTAAATATTTTTTCTGTAGAAAAAGTTCTTATGAATAAACCGTTTCCTTGCTGGACAAGGCAAAAGCCCCCTCTTCAAAACTTTCTGTATGAAATCAATGGCCTTTGGTCAGAGTAGACTTGAAGAAGTTTAGAGAGAGCTAAAATGTTGTCAGTTTGCTTCTTGTGAGTCAACAGTCTGGATTATCAGACAGTGAGTTCTGCTCTTTATCAATTTTCATCATTTAAATGCATTTCTTTTCAAATGCCAAATTAATGCTATGTTTTGGAGTGTCATGTATTTGTGAAGAAAGCTGTACAATGTTCTCTTTGTTTCACTTTGGTGCAGAAAGCAATTGTAACTCTTGTTTTTGCTTCCATGTTTTGTGAGGAGCAAAAATGTAGAAAAAAAAGACCTTATCCCTCAGCTTTTGAGGTCACTAGCCAATAAGAACAGCTGAAGTTGTCTTACAAGTTGACCTGTTTTCACTTCAGGTCTTCCTATTGATCTCTGTGAAACTTAGATTAGCCTTATGAGAATGGGAGATGGTCCCTAGCAGAGGGAAAGTGAAAAGAGCAAAAAAGCAATATTGACCTTTATTTAAACAAGGTTTGAGTAAAGGCCTTAGATCTCTGAATCCTCTGAAGAGTCAGTGAGGCATCCTTACCTTCATTCCCTGGACGTGTCTTGTGTGATGCCTGTCTATGATTAGGTCATCTTTGAAATCTATAAAGGTGTTGCTTTTTAAATATACTGTTTTAGGAATGGAGCCCACAAGCCAATCTTCGAGCACCTGTTCTTTATAAAGTGAGAGAATGTGTAATGGAGAGAATCAGATGTCCGAGCATGCGAGCCATGCAGGAATGTCTAAGCCAGCTCAAGCTGGAGCTGGTTGCCTGGGGCTGCAGGGGTAATGCAAATGTGTCTCAGCAGAAGCTGCAGGCTGACAGCAGCATCATGAAGTGAGAGGAATGAGTATGATCCCAGTAGAATACATGAGAGGAAAGAATGAGATCCCAGAAGAGGAGTGGGGAAGAGAGGAAAGAGACATCTGCAGCTTGGAATACTGCGATCCCTGCTCCCTCAATCACAGTCCTCTGTAACTGTGGTCTTCCTGCATCTTCCCATCAACATGCAAGTTCCACTAGTTCTTGAAATGCTGATGGCTCCTTTTAAACTTCTGCAGTTCTTAATCCACTGTGTTGCCACTTTGGAACTGAATTTTACTAACAGTAGTGAAGCCTGAAGTAACTGTGAGTCATTCACTGGGAAAAGGGAAGGAAAGGGTGCAAAAACTTGCCTGGGACTGTTAGGTACAGAAGGTGTCATGATGAAAATGATTTTGTAAATCTCACCCTTGAGTCCTGCCTAAATTTCAACTCAGTTGCGTTTGGGATGCCTGAGTGCTTTTTTGGATTTCTTCCCAACTATGGACAGACAAGGATGTCTTGGGTAAAATTCAAGCACACGTAAAGAGTACATTCGCATTGCTGTGGAATGTTTTGTTAGAAATTCCTTTTTAAATGTTTAGGTTTTTTTTTTTTTTTTTTAATAAACGATATTCATTTTCATCAAATGTATTCTGAAATCCACTAGGAGCTGATGATCTAAAGAGATAATGGGCACTGAATTTTGAAAATCAGGGAGTATACTTTTTTCTTTTTTTCTAGGAAGAAAACATAATGCAACTCAAAATGTAATTTATTTATGTATTTGATAAATGTTGATTAATTGAATTAAAGGCTTCCTAGAATGCTAATAAATACCATTTGATGAATTTCAGTAAAACTTGAAAGTCTTGCTGTAAAGCACAGTACATTGCAAATCTCATTATGTCGGTGTTTAGAAATCCTTTCTGAGGAGGAAGTAGATGGTGATTATAATGCAAATTGTGGAGTGCAAACTAAATATTAGATAGCAGTGAGCTGTTCTGTTTAGATTTTATGATTCTTGTTTTCTCAGACAGATAAACCTTCTGTATTCATTTTTAAAGTAAATAGTCATAGAGAGTTTCCATGCCCTGTGTGCATTAAAGTGCTGATTCTTTATTTTAGAAAAAATTCTGAATTTGTGGGAACGATTTAATTAGATTCCCTTTGTATGTGAAGATACAGAAAAATGTACTTTTTACACTTGCACTGAAATTTTATTTTCTGGAGCAACTGCTTGCTTTAGAGAAGAGGAAGGGTGATTTGAACTGGAGTGACATGACTTTTCTGACTTTCCTGGCAGTTCTTGTGGCCTTAATTTCTTTAGATTGGTCCTGACTTTCCAATGAATCTCTCCCCAAAGCGATGACTCTCAGTGCTGCCTTGACACCCTTTCATGACAGTGCACATGCTGGAAGCCTTACTGCTACTCAGCAGGTGTATTATATAATGAAACTGTCTTTATGTCCGGGATGGGTTCTTATGGCAACAGCAATCCATTTGCTGAAAGAGTAATTAGTCATGTTGGTAAATGAAGTGCTCTAGAGAACTGTTGCTGAGTGGTGACTGATCCCACTGCCTGTGCCTGCTGCAGCAGCAGTGCTTGGTTTGGGATTCACCATTCACCATGTGTTTGAATTTTTACAGTGAGAACAGTCATCAGCAGAACAGCTCTCAGGGGTGTGTTGGAGCTCATCACTGGAGATTTTTAAGATGAGACTGGACAGGGTGCTATGTAATGTCACCTCAGCTGTTTTCCACAAAAGCATGCACTGCATGGTCTTTTGAGGTCCCTTCCCTCCTGATTTTGTGAAGATTTTCTTTGGTTTTGTTAGCGTCGAAAAGTAATGTCAAAATTCAGCAGAAATCATTCCAGAAGACAGATGAACATGGAAGCAGCAGCCAAGGGTTTATGAGCAACCAGTGCATTATCCCTTCCTCTTTGCTTAACCTCCTCACCAGTCTGTAATTAAGTGTGATAAAGAATGTAGAGTTCCAGACAAATCCTCATAGACTTCCTGGGATACGTTTTATTGTTATCTGAGAATAGATATGAGAAAGTGTAATCTCTGCGTTAGTCCTACAAAGGCATCAGGTATCAAGAATATACTGAGAGAAAACTTCTCTGAAACACCATAGAGTTAAAGCTACAGCTGCTTTCAATAAGCTGCGACTAAACTTTGCAAAGACAACAGGAACGTGTCTTTAGGTCAAGTTTAATAATTGCATCTTTGATTTCAGACAGTTACTTTTTCCAGTTTCATTTCTCTATTAGTATCCTTTTTAAACTCGTCATTGTCTTGAGTTTTTGCATTTCCTTTTTGAAAGCAAAGATTGATTCAATGGTTTCGTTTTCCTGATGTGTAGTGTAGTAAAATCCTTGGTATTGTAAGTTGGGCAAGGCACAGATTTCATTTTGGAAATGTCTTCATGTGAGACACTAGAGTATTATTTTGCTATTTGGACCCACATTGGATCTGGTGAGAAAGGAATATTGCACGATTTGTATGCAACGCTCTCTACCTCTCATCAACCAGTGACTTTATTTACTGAGAAACATGTGCAGATGTGAAAGGAAAAGCTGATACAGCTGAGCCAAAAAAAATGTGTACTGAGCTTAGCCATGTTTTTATCTTTTTTCTTTTTCTTCCTTTGCCTAGTTTGATTTTATGCCCTTCGGAATAGTATCTGTCTGTAAGAAGTGCATCACTGTTTCTTTTTGAGACAATATGAGTAAGAAGTAATAGCAAAATTGTACCTGACTTGCAGTGAGAAGTCAGGGACGCTTGTTTGGAGGAATTTCCTTAGCAAAGAAGAACAAAGGCTGTTGAAGATTGTAATCACAATTTGCTTGTGTGTGTGTATTTCCTTCTGGGAATAATCAAGAATATGCAGAATGTACATTGGATGCATAGAAATGTTTGTGGGTTTTTTCTTTCTGTTGTTGTACAAGGAAATCTATTTTGTAGAGATCAGAGTCCATTAAATAAATCTACTACGAAATAGAATGACTTGTTGCTTATTTCTTAGTCCAAGCTTAGATCACTTTGGTGATGGATACAGAACAGCTAGATATCCTATTCCAAGTATGATTGAAGTCTCATGAGACCTGATAGATGCTCATCAGCAGAGACAGCTGGCAATATATTTGAAGGACATGATGGAGGTCACTTTTTAAAAATCTATCTAAATTCTGCCGACATTTTTGTGTACCATCTTAGTTTTTACTGCAGTATATCAGTCTGTTCAGTCTCAAAGAGAAAAAGAGTGAATTAATAGCGAGTAGATGCAAGTTTAGTTTGTTTGCTTGCTTTTTTTATTTTTGTTCCCAATTCTGTGTCCCTTTACACCAAACAGAATAATCCAACCAGAAACCACAGAAATATGCAGGAACTGGGCATGTGGTTTGTTATTAGTAATTGTTTCTGAATTCATCTGAAATAGTCTTCCTGGCCAGGTGTTCTCACCCCCTGAGAACTAAGTCACCACTCCTGCAGGTATTCAAGAAAAGGGCAGATGTTGTACTGAGAGATGTGGTTTAGTGGGCGTGATGATCTTTAGTGGGACTTGATGTTAGGGATCTTTGCCAATCTTAGTGATTCTGATTCTATGATACTGTGTTTCTAAGTCAGTCTGACCTTTGTGGGAACAAGGAGGTGAGTAGCAGTAAATGTGGCATTTGTATGTAAAAAAACTGTGTGAATGAGCTAATGCCTGCTTTTAGTAGAGAACTCAAGTGTAGTATCTGGAAAAGGAATGTAAAAGCTGGGTTGAAACAAAGGGAAGGCATGCCACCGGTTACTGCTTTGTGTGGATAATGTGGATGCAGTGTTGAAGTAATGCTTTTGGACAGCTAAACTAGTATGTAAAAAAAAAAAGTATGTATGGTTTGTCTAACAGTAATTTTATTCCCCAAAACTTACAGATTTTCCTTGGGGGGACAACATACATCCAGCAGGAAAGAAAAAAGGGGAAAAAAAAAAAACCAACAACAGACGCTGTAGATATGCGCTGTTATGGTGATAGGAGTAACTTCAGAGGCAAGGATCCTTGTCAAGTAGGTTTTGACGCAAAAGCTCTACTTGCCCGTATTACAATGTATTCTCTAGAGTTCTGTGTAATGGCTAGAAAAAGTAGGTATGTTTACACAAAAGACATGAATGTTGGCTTTTAAAGAAGTGGCTGGACTACTGCCATCTTTGGGCAATCTGCTACAATAGCATATATTGGCAAGAGGATATGTTTATGTAAAAGACCAATTTGTAGACAAGGAATGCTGAGTGGCATTTGTCTTGTCTGAGCATGCCTAACATTAAAAAACTGGAACGTTAGCCTTGTCACTAGTAATCACTCCTTCTTTCTTCAGTCTTTGCAGGGGAAGAATGATACCCCATGCATATCCCTCCTCAGTATCTGCTTTGACTCAACCAAATTGTAATGAAAATTTTATTGATAATTTGTCTGCAAAGAAACACTACCTCACATTTTTTTGATGAAAGATCCGATCATGCCATTGTTTCCTCTAGTCAGCTGAACTCTTAACAAAAAAAAAAAAAAAAAAAAAAAAAAAAACAAACAAAAAAAACCCCACCATATAATTTAACTTCGTTTTTTTTATTTTGCTGGCAAAGTTTTAATCAGTAGTGTTCATCCAATTGATTTCTGTATGCACAGCTAGCTGGCAAGAAAAAAAACGCCAACCCAAAAAGCACATGTTAATGCGCAAGAACATCCAAGGATGGTATGCAAAAATGATGTGCATATGGCGATTACAGTTTACAATAAGAAAACATACTGATTATTTAACAATTACATCTGAGCAAAGATCAATGATTTTATTTCTTGTTTCAAGAATTTTTTTTTATAAAACAATATGCAGTTTTCACTTAACGTTTCTGTAAATCTCAAGACTGCTCAATTTATCCGGGTTTGCACAGAAGTGCATATTTCAGGTGATTTTAAAGAAAAATCAGTGAGGGCAACTCCACTCAGTGCTACAGAAAAGAAAGAAAAAGTAAATCTTAGAATGCTTGTAACACATGTTATCTCCCATTTGAAATTTTGTAGGGATCATTGAATATTACATTTCAGATTCATCTGCAGAAAATAACATACATTTTGTAATTCCAAATCAAGCAGTTTTTACGTAATTTCAAATTTGATTCTCACATTAAACACTTAATAATATGATTTTTTGAATGTTTTAAGATTGGAGTAGATGCAGTAGTAGGTGCAAGTAGATGCCTTCAAATCATCTAGGTGCATGCAATAAGTCAACTTTTAAGCAGCAGATATAAATTTACTGTGCTGTTGGTTTCATTAAATTGCTCAGGCAGCACTGATGTCTGTAGCGTGTCAGTAAATAACATTGGCAGACTGCATGTGTGTATGAGTATATAGAGATGTGAATCTCAAAAATATGTTGGGGTTACATAAGAGAAGAAATCTTCATCTCTTTTAGTGATCAGATGTTAGGCCAAAAAAACCTGCAGGTTTGATCCCTGACAGCTGTGGGACCATCACCATTAAATAAGTATCTAAAGGGAAATATATCTTGGCAAAAAGGTTAAATATCTGTGGAAAGGTGCAAATGTAGAGCAAGATTTTTATATTAGCTGTTATTTGAGATACTGTTTTGATTTCTGGTTGGAAACCTTTGGAGCAAACTTCTTATTCATATACCAAGTCTGACTTTAGTTGAATCTTTCAACAACTGTGGTGGATATGTTTTACTGAAGTGACTTACTTTTGTACAATATTTCTTGGTCTTTGAATACTGTACATATATTGTAACTGAGCAGCCCATTATAACGGTTTCATGGAGGTTTCATATTTTTTTATTTTGCAGCTAAAGAGCAATTTGAGCCTTTAAATGACCGGTTAAGACCAGTAGTTTGATTATGAGCTTGAAGGAGCTAATGAGTTAGTTTCATTAAGTGAAGGCTAACTAGGGAAAGTACAAATTAAAAATTTATATTCACACTAATTTAAAAACATTACTTCTTACTGAAAATAACATTCTTCTGTCTTATGCTTTGCTCTTCTGATGGCTGTAGCTTTAATGTCTCATGCTTATTTACTGTCTTGTCTGTTTCCGGTATTAAGCCCACAGTTTACATTACTTTTATTATCTAAATTATTTAGCACATACATTGTTCCTTAAACTCATCAAGTGTGATTAGTGTATGACTTGGCATTTCCCAATAAAACTAAAATTAGATGGTGGTATCTAATTTTGTATAAGTTATACTACTTAAAGATGAGCTATGTTCTACATAATGACAGTTCAACATAAATGCTTATCGTTTAACCTATTATTTTGACCTCACAGTATTACTCTCTGACATACTTATGTCTCATCATAATTTGGCCAACAGGGCCTAGAAGTATTAGCTAATTTCTTGAAGCCTCATAACATGCCTTTCTGTAACAGATAAGACTCAAGTGAGTAGCATATTGAAAAAAACAACTGAAGGGTAAGAGAAAGTTGTGCACGATGTTTTGGATTCCTGTAGATGGAAAGTTCTAAAGACTTCATGTAGTGAAGTTTTGTCATTAAAAAAAAATAGTAAAAAAAACTCTACCATCTGAAATTCTTCCTAATCTTCCTAATATGAGATATAGTATTTATCTTCAGTTGTAAAATAATATATTATCCAATTAGTTCAGTCATTTAAAAGCTTGGTGTGTGAAAAGTCAAGCAATGAAATGAAGTATATGATTAAACTTAGGAGGTTCCATGGATCCACTGTCTGAGGTCAAAACAGAGATGTCTAAAATTGTGACTGTGGCTTTGCCCCAAGATAGCGTCTCATGCTCTTGGTCAAGGTCATCCAATCTGTTAATTCTTGCTACATTCTCTTAAATAAGTTGCTTGACTGATTGTAAGAATAAAATCCTGAACAAGTATCTGCAGGAAGAAAGAAGCACCAATATATTTATTCAAGTACCGATCGTATTTGTTTTACTGGATACTTGTTGTTGGAATTTCCCTTTATCTGTTTGTGATACAGTGTTTAACTTGCAGATGGAAAAAATAAGCTTCTCAATAAGAGCAACTTGTCTTTTCTGACACATTTATATTCAGCTCTGTATTCTTGTACTGATATGCACGTTCTTTCCCCATGAATCAGAAATGCAGAAGATGTTTACAGCAGTGTTTTCCTGTTAGAGCAACTTATCTGTTTACAATTGTCTACTGAGATAAAATTAAGAATTTCCAGAAGTAATAACCACTGAAAGAATAACAGATAATAGTGAAAAGGACATGTAAAAGCAGATGAGCTTTCTTTTATTCTTCTTTCAACGGTGTCTTATTTTCCTCAGAATGTTTGTATTTTTCAAATCTGGACTCACGTTGAAAGTTTGTTCTACATAATTGATTTTTTTGGCACATAAACTCTGGATGACATGCCTAATATATACTGGAGGCATCTGCTCTTTTCTGATACAAAGTTCTGCTAGAACATTTTAAATGCTTTCAGCTACCAGATGGCTGTATATATTTTCAAGAGAGTTTTTTTCATTTTGAACCTGGGCTCAGGTTATCTTAGTCAAACCAGTTTCGTGATCAGAATTCACAAAACATGTTAGGGAAGTAATTGTGTGCAATGCGACTTGGTTAATAGAATCATAGAATGGCTTGGATTGGACAGGACCTTAAAGATCATCTGGTTCCCACCCCTCTGTCATGAGCAGGGTTGGAACAACAGGAGTAATGTTTCCCTTTTTCCACTCACCAGGGACTCCATCTGACAACAGTGACTTTTTGAATATGGTGGAGACTGCCTTGGTTCATTCAGGACCCTGGTATGCATATCATCAGGCCTCATGGATTTGTGTACACATTCATTCTCATAATGCATGCTCATCGAGGTTTTTATTTTCTCTGTGTACTGAAATTTATAGGAAAGAGAATTACAACAGTCCATTTCATTATGGTCTGACATGATTTTGTGGGGTTTGTGGCAGTTATTTTGTCATTTGACAAATTAATGTTGAATTTTTATATTGAACCTAAAGAATTAAAAGGCAAAAGTGATATATGCCTTACCATGCAGAATCAATATGTCTTTTAAGATACGAATTTGATCTAGTTGTAAATTTAGTGACAGATTTTAAAGAAAAAAAAAAAAGTGAAAGAAGGCCGATATATTAAAACTTAATTAATTTAAATATTAGGTTATTTTTTTGTTTCATACCTTTATTTAGCAAACACGGTAGATAGAATGTTGAATCACCTTTTTTTTTTATTGCTCATTTTAATAAATTGCATTGAGAATTTTTAAAGGTGACTAAATGACTTACAGTAATCTGTGATAATGAAAATGGCATTATTAGATTTAAATAAATGTTTGCTAATAATAATAAATAGTGTAATCTGTACTGATGATGAACTTTACAAATAGGGCAAAAAGTACTTGAATGAAATGAAGTGCTCTAAATGCATTCAGTAGTGATTTTAATAAAACCTTCATTTTCAGAGGATAAGTATTGCTTTAAAACATAAAAATAAAATGAGTTGATGAAGCCATAAGTAGCCTTGAACTTCTTGTCCTTTTTGTGAGATTCGATGTGACACGCTGTGTCATTTTGAAACAAAACCAGAAGTAACAGGAATGTTTTAAACAGCCAGAAGAGTTGGAGCACAAATAAATAATTGAAAGAATAGAACTGACCTTGACTGAAGCTTGGCTTTCTGTATGGTCTTAAGTTAAACAGAATCTTATTCTGCTCTTCTTGTCTGTTACATGAGTGTCTTATTCCAAGCTGCATCTTCTCATATCCTCCAGTGGGTTTTAAATAGGTTTCAGAATGAAGAAGCTGAATCTCCAATGGTTGTTATAAAGGTTAATAAGATAATGTTTGTGCCATGCATAGAAAATGTAAGATAATTCCCTACCAAGTGAATATGCTGAATTTAGAAGCAGCTGTAATCCAGGCGTAGATAAAGAGAAAGCAAGTGAAAGATGAAACAAGCCACTTGTATGTGCCTCCTATGCCCATGTGTCATATGGTTCTGGAACATAAAGCAATGTCCAGAGATTTATTCTTCACCTTTCTGTGTCCAATAAGTCTGTCTTACTTGAGATAGTCCATAAAAAATGTTGTGAATGGCAGCCTCCAAGACAATAACCATTTCATGCTCCTTGTACCATGAGAATTCTTGAGTCTCACTATTATTTAACAAATACTTTTTAAATGGTTGGGGGTTGAAAGGGGAAGAGAGCGAGAACTGGAGGCTGTGTTTGAGCAAATATACGGTTAAAATATTGCTAGGGTATGGTAAATATTAAGGATTCAAGAAAAATATTCAACTTCAGGGGAATATTTCCTCTTGCTTTCATCTAGAGTAACTGGGGATGTTAGGATATAGATTTTGGCTTACTAAGCTGCTTTAGACAAGAGGAAGATTTGATTATTTTCGTGTCTAAAGACTAGAGGTGTATGAATGAGATACTGTTAAGATTAGCTCTTGTGAAAAATAGTTTATTGCAAAAATTAAATAAATACAGCTCCATTGTGTTTGGGTTTCCAACCATGATACACCACCCTTTGAATATGAAGAATTCCCCTTGAGGTAGGAGACCTGCAAGGTTGGATATGAGGGTTGGACTTTGAGACCATTTAAAGGAAACCTGTGCTTTTACAAGGCTGTGTCATGTTTGGAATAGTGAAACCAATTAACAGTACTCTGGGCTTTTAGAGCAGTCTCTATGGGCACGTTAAAAGAGAAAAAGTGACAATAGTAAGTGAAAATTTATGTACCTTTTAAAGATATTAGGCTTCCTGCTCTATTTCATGTTTCCTTGTAGAGTTTAGCTTAAGAGCCTGTAGCACAACACAAAAAATAAATTGTTTAAACAGTATTCTAATCTGCTTTTCCTTGGAAGCAGGTACTGGTAAACTCTGCACTAAGCCATGAAGTCTTTACTTTTTGTGGTTTTTTAAACAGAAAATCATTGCCAAAGGGGCATTCCCTTGTTTTATTACCTGACATTTCTTTGCCTCACTCTTTCAGTAAAGTGCGATTGAGATCAAGAAGGATAGCAAACTTATAAGGTAAAATTCAGGGACAGCTGCAAGGTATGTTTTACAGCCAAAGAAGATCACTTATCATCTATGTGACTACGAGCCATGGGGTAGCTTCTGTCTCCATACACATCTTTGAAAAATTCTAAGATAACCAAAGATGCTGGGAAACATTCTTTCCATCCTGCCTCTTGCATAAAAACTGCTTGAGAATTGAACAGAAAATCTTGGAGAACACACTGAAGTGCTGTAATAAATAAACATGTTTGGCTGAGACCAAAAAAAAATTGTACGCATCTGCCTTTAGAGATGTATAATGCAGTTTTGTGTGGCAGCCAGAGGGGTCAGTTAAGAGTGATCTGAGCTGTTGCAGCCCCCAGGATATACTAATGATTTTATTTAACACTTATGGATCACTTTTTTGGTGTTTAACTGGATTATTGGAGACTTGCAACTTAAGGCTTCATGTTACTTAAAACAGAAGAATAGCTGAAATTCACTGAAACAGTGTCCTATGCCTAAACCTCTAGTTTTCCTACAAGAGCATGATTAGAAACTAAATGTAAGCAGAGGGCAGAAATACCCTAGGAGAAGAGTATTCGAACAGAATCAAAGGAAGACATGATCCTCTCAAACTTGAGCTTCATGAAACATAGCTTGCTGCATACAAGGTTCTGTAATCTCCAACAAGATGCTGATTTGCAGACTTCCTTCCTTTTTTATATTTATTTTGACTTCTAGCAAATTCTGCTAAAACTAACAGGATTTTCTTTTTTTAGAATATGGAGGAAATAAATACTGAGGTAGTGCTATCATGATGTGTCCTCTCCTTGTATTCTGCTGCTAATTGCACAGCAGGCTATAGAAATACAGTAATGCCTGAGCTATGTGAGTAGTTATGAACATAGCCAACCAAACAAATATAATTGTGCTCAGTCCATCCACTGCAGTGGTGACGCATGATGTTTTCTTTTCCAATAAGACAAGATGTGCAGTTTGATCATGCCACATTGCATGGGCCAGTGATCAACCTAACAATTGTAGAAGAGGTCAAATGATTGTGTTGTAAATACGAGGAAAATACTCTGTAGCTGTATTTCTCATTGATGTATATGCAGTGGACTTTTGTCAAGAGAAATGTTTCATTACTATTGCATTGCCATTTAGTCTTAATTTTTGAATTTTATATTCTGTGTTTCTGATTTTTGTTGTTTTCCTTTCCGAACATAATGCAGTCAGAAGACTATACTATGCCTTCAGTGATACTCTTTAGTGGCTTGCTTTTGGAAGAAATATATTTTAAAAATGCATAGTATTTGGTGAGAAGGAACTGGGGCTATTTAGTTGGGAGAAAAGGAGGCTGTGGGGAGATCTTATTGCTCTCTTCCAATATCTGAAAGGTGATTGCAGTGTGAGCAGGGTTGGTCTCACTAGTGACAGCATGAGAGGAAATGGCTTCTAGTTGTGCCAGGGTAAGTTTAGGCTGGATATCAGGAAACACTTTGTTACCGAAGGGGTTGTTAAACACTGGAATAGGCTCCTGAGGGAGACTTCTAAGATCATCTGGTCCATCCATCAATCCATCACCGCCACATCTGCTAAACCATGTCCTTCAGTGCCACATCTCCACATTTCTTGAAAACCACTAGGAATGGTGACTCCATGACCTCCCTGACAGCCTGTTCCAATACCTCACAGCTCTTTCTGCAAACAGATTTTTCCTAATGCCCAACCTGAACCTCTCTTGGTGCTTCTTAAGGTCGTTAGCCCTAATTCTATTACTAGCCACCTGGGAGACCAACCCCCCACCTCTCTACAACCTCCTTTCAGGGAGCGTGTAGAGAATGATGAAGTCTCCCTGAGCCTCCTCTTCAACAGACTAAATAACCTCAGTTCCCTCAGCCTCACCTTGTAAGGCTTGTGCTCCAGACCTTACACAGCTTTGTTGCCCTTCCTTGGACATGCTCCGCCACCTCAGTGTCTTTTGGGAAAACTAGTTAATTGTGAGCAGTACAGGCAGACTTCAAAATTTGTTTCACTGCTCTCTCACTGTAGATCATTGTCTGACTCCCTTGGGACTCTTACCAAGAAAATTGTGCTTCAGAAACAAAAGACCTTAAGTGCTGAAAATGTATCTGTTCTGTAGAGACTGGAGGACAGTTCTTTGGGCAACTCTGATTTACCTATGGTAGATTGTGTGTGTGTGTGTGTGTGTGTGTGTGTTCTTGTTTTGTTTTGGTACTGTCGTTCTTTCCTCCTCCCTCCCCTTTCAGAGGCAGTGCAGAAAAGTACATTTTCCATGCAGCATACTATAATCAAAATGAGAACAAGGAAACTAATTACTCTCATGTTTTCATTAAGACTGAAGGTATTTTTAAAACAGCTTTAAATAACCCTCTATTACTGCAAAACTTTTGTCTGAAACAAATCAATAAGCTCTAGGAATTGTGTTTTGCTCAATTTTCTCAGAAAAAATAATTTGTCCCAAACACAAAGGTATTTTCCAAATGCTACAAGAACCTCCTTGTTTCAAAGGTCTGAGTCTGTACTGTGAATTCAGACTACAGACTAAGACATACACACAGTACTTTCAAGGTAGTAGCATTATTCCAATACTAACAAGGTTTCAATTGCGTATAACGTACTGAGTTCAATATTGAGGTTTCTTATATTGAAAATGTTCATAATGGTGTTGAGTGGCATACAACCAGGTATATTTGTTGATTCTCCATATTCCTGCTTTGTATCAGAGGATAATGAATTTTTCTCTGGATGTTTTTTTGACACAGTATGTGTAAAGGTTTTATATTTATTTCGAAGACATGCTTTAGTCAAACTTACATCCTTCTTTTATGAATATCTGCTGAGATGGAATCTTGTTTTCATTTCCTCTGTATTTTTTTTCTCTGCAACATTGATTAAAAATGAGAAATGGCAATGAATTCTTCTCTCAGAATGTATCTGTACTGTATTTCGTAGTAATCATGTAATCTGCCTGATTACATAGGCTGATTATAACAGCAAGTATTCAGATTGATTACCTAGAACAGCTTCCTTATTGCAAGTAACTGTTATTAAAGGGCCAATTGTACTCTTATGCTAACTTAATTCCAGAATCACTCCCTTTGTAATTAATGGAATATCCTTGGATTTTTACCAAGACATAATATGCAGTGAACAATTCAGATAGCAAACTCATAGTCATACATATCTGCTGTTATACTACTGTATAAATTTTTATCAGATGTTCTCCTAAAGACAGAATATTTTGGGATGATTGTGCTGGGGTCATTATCTGAAATACAGATTAAAGAAAGGAACTATGTAAAATGGAATATCCTTTTTGTTTGCTTTTTTAAAAAAAGAGAAGTTGAGGTCCGGGTGATACAAATCGACAATTTTGATCTGTTGATATCTTTAATGGCATTGAGAAATTGCTTGGAAATAAGCCCCAGGCAAAAAAGATATAGCATACTTCAGCAGCATCATTTATTTGCCATGGCTACGTCTGCAATTCCTATTATAGGTAGTGCTCTTCCTTGACAGCTGTAGACCTTTCTGCAGTTGAAATATGTTTCCATTAATGTTGAGGTGCATTGAGGTTACTTGGATGCTAATGGTGTCCCAGTATTTCCTGTTAAGGCGTAAGCTATTCTTACATTCCCCCAAAGAGGATTCATTTGCTATGATATCAGATACAATGGTGTTAGTATGGCTCTACTAGCCCCTCTTGATCTTTGAGTCTCTTGTGGCTATGAGGTGAACTAAAATTTTACGAAAACTTATTTGCTGTACCCTGATCTAGGAAACAAACTTTCATCATTTAGATATCTAACTCTACATGATACTGCTTTTGTGTAAGAAAAGCATAGTATTCAATATATATAGTATTATATATAAAAGCATAGTATTCAATGTATGATTAGTAGAAATCTGTGGAAAGTCCAGCGAGCCAGATAAATTACATTAATGTAGAAGTGATGTTAGAAATCAGCAGTACTAACACATGCAATTTCAGCAATGTTGCATTTATAAAATAGGCTGTGGCTCTTTCTAGCCATAAAAAAAATATGAATCTGAAGTTCTTTGTAGTTAGCAAAATTGCAGAAATTCCTCTATTTTTGTGGTAAATGAGTATTTCTAAAAATTGATAGGTGTCAATAATTTAATGCATAAGTAAGTTGTATATGCACAGTTTGCAGTCTGCAGTTTAGGTCAATCCCTTCAACAACTGGAAGCATCATAATAAATATATTTAAGCACTGTGTAGTACCCAATGTTAATAATAAGGCACACAGGAAAGCATTTTAAGATTTCTCACAGGACTTCATTGTCTTTGATGTATGATAGAAGGAAAGATAAAGGGCTTCCTCCTTCAGTTTCTTCAGTTACTCCTGCAAGCATGCACTGCATTTGGACAGGAATACTGCTTAATACTGCTATATTACAACCCAAATTCATTGCACAAAAGTCAACAGTGTCATGGTGTGAGCACTTCTGAGTTGATTCTGTCGTTTAATCTGTAAATTCAGGACCTGCTGTACAAATGATAACTATCAAAATTTGATTAAGAGTTTGAAATTGGGTAGGCGGGATAGGAAGCTCAAGTGCCATACCTTTTGCACTCTCACTTTAAAGCCCTGATGGCAAATAGCTGATAGCAGTAGGTTACTATTGTGAAGGCTTGAACAGGACCCAGAAAAGGATGGATGTGCACAGCTATGTCAGCTGGGTATCAACAGTAATATCAGCCTCTCAATTACGGTTATCTCTTAAGTTCCATGACACAATTGTAAAATATTCTAAAAAATAATATCCAATGCAAAGAACTCAGTAAAAAGTTGGGAGTGTTCTATAGCTACTGAACAGAAAAGTTATGGAAGGAGGAGTGAAATACAGAAGAGAAAAACGCTTTAATAATTTGACTCTAATGAATGTTGATTGACTGTGTAACTTTTAGCTAGGTTTGAGTTGGAATAAATGTCAAATATAATTCCATTTTCACAGCAGTGTGAAAAGAACTGTTACTTCCCTCAGAGAAAACCTGTCATCCCAACTTTCTTAAAGGGCTTTTCTGTCTTGCTCACTCATTATCTCTTTTTAATGAAGCCTTTCACAGTTGACACTTCCTTAACAAAAGGTAACACAGGTCATTCTATTAAACAGAATATTCTTCTATCAGTAACATTACATCTATAATCTGAGATCAGAAGCTATTATTGCCTCTTTATCTAATAGAAATCAGAATTGTTACACATAACAGTATTGTGGTTTTTTGATGTGATGTCTCCATACTGTGGGCAATTGACAATTGTGGCACATATTGACATCAGGTGGAAAATATTTGTTTGCTGTAAATATTAAAAACAAACAAACAACAAAAAAAACAACCAAAAGGAAACATCCGCCTATATAGGCTTTCCATATGTGAAACTAATAAATGTGCAGTATTAAGCAGTTGAATGGAACTGAAAATGCATTGCATTAATTTCCAGGTCTGCAATAGACTTCACAACTAGAGAATCCTTTGGGAAGCAGATTTGGCAGATGGTGGGAGAGAAGAGAAATTATCAAAATTGCTTACTACCTATCATTAAGATCAGATTTTCAAGAGCTTAGAGTACTGAGTTCTTACATAATTGGAAAATGTCCTCATGGAGTCACAATAGCAGCTGCTGAATGCTCATCATTTTTTGAGAAAGAGGTCTTCATTTCTATGCTTCAAAAAAATATAAGACAGATTGCTTGTTTGACGGCTGATTTGGACTTTTTGATTATTATTATTATTATTTTAAAAGCTAATCTTTCTTTTTTCCCATCAATTCACTACTCAGAGAGAGATGGTAATATTTTTCTCTTCTGTTCATTTTATTTCCATTTTAAACGAGGGGCAGGATCTGTCTGTCCATCTCTGTGATCTCATTTTTGATCTGCTGTGAGTGGTGCAGTCATATATCATATTTCTATCTGTTACATTTTAATTTTTTATTTTATTTTATTTTATTTTTCAGAATTACATAGCTTTTAATTTAAAACTGAGAGTAAGGCCAGTACTTGTGCTGGACAAGTTAGGAGATGCAAGTATTAGGTTCCCTCCTAATAGGGATTTCAAAAGGGAAGAATTTCCCTTCAGGGACAGTGGGGAATGGTGCAAGAACAGGGACAGAAAGGAAGAGCAGGAGCAGAAGGTTGTAGGTGCTGGAGATTGCTTGTGACAAATGATTCAGAAAGCAGCTGTTATGTCAATAATTCGGCAAAAATGAACCGAGCCACCTACAGTGCTGCTGCTGAGATGTTGAGATACGTGTTAATTCAGGATGTTAGGGAAAATAAAGAAATAAATGTGCCTTGCTGTCAGGGAGCTGTGTTAAACTGCTAAGAGCCACTAATAAAATATAAGAAGGGTTTGTTCCTGTTAAATGTGACAAGTTCTAAATGTAATTAAGTAAAAAATACTGATGGATAGTAAGGAAATATGAAGGAGAAGAAAATATCCATATAGTTGTTCTCAGGTAAGATTGGGATTGTGTATCTATCAGTTACAGAAAAAGAAGGAAAATAGGGATCCATTTTGAGAACAATGTTGTTTTGAGAGATCGTTGTGCTTAGAAAAGGAAGGTCTGTCCATCCATCCATCCACTCCACACAGGAAATCTTTCTTTGCAACTCCTTGGCAGGTTTAGAGCCTTACTTACTGAATTTTGGGGGGCAGAGGGAGGTCAGAGAGGAGTTAGCTGCTGTTTCTTTCTTGCCCCATGGTGAATTATTACTTTACAGCTTTTGGCTTGATGGCTTTTGCATACCAGAATTATTTATGTATAGAGGAGTAGTTGTGAAAAAAAATCTTTGCTGTTACTGGCAATGTTTTTTTATGTTCATCTTGAGGTGATTAAGAAAATAATTTTGGTAGTCCAATCTGAAGACAAATTTTGACACTTTCCAATCATTCTGTAAGTGCAGTTATTTCTGACTTGGGAGAGGCTAGCTATGAGATGTGGGTAATGATGGTATCCATAGTGATTACTTGGAAAGCAGCAGGAGTTGATAAGGTTTTCTGAGATTTTTGCCTGGATAAATTGTACAAAAAGCACTCTGGGATGTAATATTTCTCAAACAGCAAAATACTGTTCTTTGAATGTTCTCAGAATTACTCTAGTAAATATATTTTCTATGTAGGAAAAACTAAATAACTTAAAATGATTTGCAGTGCTGTATTTCTTTGCCAAATTTTGCTGACATGGTATATATTCCCACTTGTGTTAGAACACACTAATGCTGCTCTGAATTAAGAATCACATTTGATTTTCTCCTATTTCAGCCATTTATCTTTTTAAAGATGGCCATTAAGGTGGAAGGCTATGGTACACACTTAATGCTTTCCAAATTGCTATTTAAAATTGGTTTTCGGTCCAAATCTCGGGACACATACCAGAACAGCTCACTCTGGTTGCCTCCCAGGTCTCTCATGAGAGAAATATCCTAGATTCTGATGTATGGTCTGCTCTGGCTTAATCTCTCTGGTCAGCCTAAATAACAACCTCAGAATCTGAAAATTCACCTTGTTGGCTAATTAATTAGTGGGTAGATAAGTCTGAGGTTCTTGTGCTGTTAATGCATGTTTCAGTGCTATTTGATAAATTTGTTTTGTTTTGATCTTAGAACATGCAGAAATCCCCTTCTGCTCTGTGCAATTTAGCAATGACATTGAATTATAGAATCATAGAATGGCCTGGGTTGAAAACAACAACAATGATCATCTAGTCTCAACCCCCCCCCCCCCCCCCCCGCCCGCTATGTGCAGGGTTGCCAACCAACAGACCAGGCTACCCAGAGCCACATCCAGCCTGGCCTTGAATGCTTCCAGGGATGGGGCATCCACAACCTCCTTGGGCAACCTGTGCCAGTGCTTCACCAGCATCAGCTGGGATCCCAGAGATATGTCCTGTTACTTGATTGAACTGTGAGAAGAGTAGGAAACAGGTGTGTTTTTTGAAGTAATCTTTATAGCACAGTGATATGCTCTACGTCTTGATGTATCAAAATATAAATCGGGGAGAGAAGTAGACAAAGTAAATATTTTGATAATTTAGCAATATTTGCACAATCGTGTATTTATTTATTTGCATTGGAAATCTGTGGAGAGTGAAGTCCTGAATTTATGTTACTCCCTAGCTTAATGAATAAAGCTTGTCTTTGGAGGAAAACAAAACTTTATGGGGATTTTGTCTGAAGGAACGCTTAAGAATTTTCATCACTTTCTGTCTTGATCCTGTATTGTTTGGAGAGCAGCAGTATGTATATTCATGAGTGTGTCATATTTTAATAAAACTTCTGATGAAGGCTGTGCACAAGGGCCCTGTTGAAAAGGTTTTTTAAGGTTGTCTTTCTAATCAGGATGGTATCATTCCTTTCATTAAACCGATAGACAATTTAGCATCCATTAGCAGTGCTAATGCAGTATCGTTTTTATTTTTTCTGAGGCAAAGTATGGTTTACACTGTCTTGTACTCAGCATGATAGCACAGTATAATTTCTTTTTACTAAGTAATATATGTACAGCCCATTTGGAATTTGTAACGTAGTAACGAATGCTATGATTCTGCTTTTCCCTCACATCTGAAAATAGATAATTAGCTAACTTCAGATGAGAAATGGGAAAATATATGTGGACTACTAGTACAAGTATAAACTTTTTATAGTAAATTCAGTTCCTCTTCATAATTTGAAAGTCACAGAAATGCAGCTATGGATAATCTTGAAAATACTGATGTGCTGTGGAGGATGAAAGAGCTCTACAACCTGAACTCTTACACTTCTGTAAACTAAGATGCTTATTGCAAATTGTTTTACTTTGAGCAGATGGTCATGGAAAACCTAATAGTGCAGCTCCTGTTACGTAAGAAAGGGGTATTTATTGAAGTAAAATATCTCATAAATTAAATGGAGTAGGACCAATATAGAGCTGTCTTCTTCCAGCATCTTAACTCTTTTTTAGAACGATCAAGCTAGATCTTCACTTCATAGGCCTAGCCACGGTTTTCACAGATGTGTCTGAAGCAGATTTGATGTCAAGGGATTTTATTACTCAGAGTAAAGATTCACATCTGTTAGATTAAGCTTCAGCAAATTTAATGGTTTTTATATTTAGCTCTGTTGTTTCTAGAGGGAACTGTGAGGTTGGATGGATGCGGGTGACTTGGTGTATGGAAAATCTGCTCTTGAAACTTCATAATAACCATACAAAAGATGTTTGTAGTTCTTCACTGTAGTGCTGGTTTTCTTGTTCGTTGTTCAGTGTTCAACATTCATGTTGAAATATCTTGTTACAACAGTAATTTTACATTATGTGCTCAAAATATCAGCTTGAAAAATGAAATACATTACTGGAATGAAACTTGGGTGCTTCTGTAGAAAAGTGTAAATAGAGGATATTATAAGTCATATTGTAATACCATCATCTTTTTCATACAGTGCATGTCAGTTGGGTATCAAAAAGAACAGAGAGTTTAGGTAAACACATAGTTTTGTAATCTAATAGTGTGCTGCTGAGAAGATCTCAAATATGGCATGGAATCCTGGCTCTCTGCCTGTTTTTGCTGCCTACCCTACACAGCCACATCCTTGTTAGGATCCAAGAGTCATCTTCTGGTCAATCATATTTAACCACTGTATTGATAATTTAGACTATATACCAGCATTTTTGTCATTCCTTTCCCAGACCATAACCTTCAGCAGAGAGGTTATACACACCACTCTCAGAATACATTAGAGTTGGCATAGCTTTAGGATCTTCTACTGAGAGAGAAGGCTTTGTGAGCATGTAATTTTATTACAAATCTTTTGTTGAGGAAAGCCTATGGCCTTTTGCAGCTGTGATCCACATTTGCCTCGTGCAGTGTGCTTTAGGAAACAGTTACTGTACCTTGTCAGCTTGTATTGTTTGGCAGTATTTACAGCAAATTATTTCGCTACCATCACTCTACTGCAAAAAACACTCTCAAATGGATTTAATTCTTTCAATGAATTTTTCTTCATTATGTATAACAAAGTGAACATGGATTAATAAAGGTCCCAGCTGATTATTTTGCCTGATAATACCATAGTAGAATTTTGGGACTAGTTAAAAAAAAAAAATTACAATGCATTCCAAGATCTGAAGGCAAGTGTAGGCAAAATACTAGCATACAACCAAACCATTTTTCATTAAATGACAATTTAGAGGATCACTTGATCACCCGTTGCTATTGTGCTACATAATAGTAACTACAGAACATCAAATGCTTTCCACAGGGCTCAGGATCTAATGGAGATACGGGTCAGCATATAAATCACTGTAATGGTAACTTTTGATGGAGATGCTTACATGAGTGTTGCTTGTTTAAATTGTCTATAACCTGCAGTGCTCATTCTCCTTTCCCAGCAGTGATAGGTAGTCAACTTGCAGTTTCACTTGAGAAATGAATAATGGAGAGAAGTCAAAAGATGGACCAGAGTGTTGAAGGAACAAAAGATATAAATTCCCAGCCTAAGCATGGAAAATTTTAAATACTAATGATAATATAAACTTGAAGTACATATTGTAATGTGACCTACATCCCATGAATTTTGGGAAACAATTGCAGATATTTAAAAACAGAAATAATCTCTGCTTAATAGGCTATTATATGATTTAGCTGTCTTTCTGAGAAATATCTCAACATGAGGCATAGTTTTGGGGGGCTTTTCTGCTTTTTTTTCTTTTTTTTTTTTCCAGTGGAATTATGGAGTTGTATGACTGTAGAATTGGTTCTAGTTGGAAACCGTATCTGTAACATATAGAACTATATGGACCCAGATCACTGAGAAAAGTGTTTTAGCTGTAGTAGATGTAGATTCCCTACTCCATAGGAGACATTGTGGCCTAGATCTGAGTTCACAAGTTATCCCCCAAAGCATAGAAAAATACATTCATTAACTGCAAACTTGAATGTGGATAAGAAAAAAATGTCAGCAATTATTTTGTACTAGAAGAGTTGCACCTGTCCCTTACTGGTTGGAGTTTTGTAAAAACCTGTGCTGTTGATTGTGCCTGGATTAGCAGAGAAACTTGAGGGCACCTTGATATCCTGAAGAAAGTGTGTGATGGGAACCAGGTGACTGGGACTTACCTGAGACTTGAGAGATTGAGTCTGTTTTTGAAAGTTTGCAGGGATTTGCTATTCCTTACCATTCACCAGCACTGATAAGCACCACTCAAAACAAATAATTAAAAAAAAAAATCTATAATATCTTCAAATTCTCGTTTTATCTTCCTTAAGTTACTTTTTGGTAATCTGGCGTTTCTTATTCAAAGTTTGTTTTCCAGGTGAACAGCTCAGCTTCTCAATGACTTGCAGTGATAGCAGTGAGTCAGCATGGTGCCACAAGATATTGTTCAGGCACGAACCTGCATTGTTTTCTTCTGCTCTCTTCCTTGCTGGCTGCAGCAATTGTAACAGCCTGAATCACACCTAGCCTTTCATTAATACCCACTGCCTCCCTGCAAAACGTGCCCATGAGTGTTTGCAAAGTCACATTCATAGTCTAAAGTACTTAAAACTCTTCCTAGTGCTAAGCCTTGAAAAAGATGCTCAGAACACAAGGCTTAGTAGAAACAGGTTTCTCTGTAGGGATGGATTTAGCGCCTGAAATATGTGGAAAGCATGAAACGTGATGATGCATTTGGGAATTTCTAGTACTTAGCAATTTGCCAATCACATTGCATCTCTGGTATGTGACCAGTATGAATGAAATTAATTGAGTTACTTTCTGTTTATGATGGTGAAAATGAGGGCAGTGTGTAGTTCATTTGAATTAATTTGTCATAAATGATAGAATCATGAAGGTTGAAAAAGATCACTAAGATCATCTAGTCCAACCATCAAGTCTTCTCCACCATGCCACTAAACCATGTTCCTAAGTACTACATCTACCATTTTCTTTCTGTGGGCAGCCAGTTCCATGTTTGATATCTCCTTAAAAATCACTGAGTTCTCATTTAAGGATTAAAAAAAGAAAAAGAAATAATTTCTAAAAATGCTCAGCAATCCTCAGTGCTCAAAGTGACCAGTCTGTTTTTTTCAGCTGTGTTTATTGACTTTTGTCATGGTTGCACCTACATGCAAAATACGATTGAGCTTGGCACTGTCCAGATGTGAAACAGAGACAGTCTTGCCCTGGGCAACTTGTAATCAGGCTCACAGAGGAGTACAGATGTGTTGCAGCGTTTTAAAAAATAGGGCTGTAGGCACATTGACCACATTTTAGATGCTGGGATCCTATTGCTGTTTAGTTCATGAACTCAAACTTCAGTGTTATTTCTGCATCTCCAAATACCACCTTGATAGACAAGAACTGACGAATTTTAGTTATTACTTTCTGAAACATTTTGATTTAGGATCCTTTGGTTCTGTATAAACTTGCAGTATTGTGTAGTAATCAAAGGAAGGTATTTCACAAAGGTCTGTTTGAAGGCAATTTGGAAGACTAGCCATCCACCTGGGCAATCTTTCTTTTTGATTGAGGCTGTAAGACTTCTTTTTTCCCCACTTGTGATTTGGGGTTCTTTTTGGTCAGTGTGGCTTCTTTGATGTCTTTTATGTCCCAAGGCATTTGCTTTCAGTACCAGTAAATGAATGATAGCCTATTCCTCTACAAACTTTTTTCTTGTCTGCTTATTAATTGTTTAAAAGAAGTGTCTAGGAGCAAGCTGATGAAGTGAGGTAGATTTCAATGTGAGACACTGTCAGGGAACAGAGTAAGTAACTTTTTTCTTTTGAGTGTGTGTAGATTTTTTGGTTTGGGTTGTTTACTTTTGTTTCATTTTGCTTTTTGTCCCTGCCTGTCACTGAACTGCTTAACTTGCAATAAATTACCAAGAACTGTTAGTGAATTAGTATGCCACCTGGGACAAGCAGTTGATTATTATGTGATTTCTGTTTACTTCTCTGGGATGGGCTGCAGTCTCAGATGAGTGCTCCTTTCAGAAAACTCACTTGTATAAATGACAAAATGCCTTTTTTTTTTTTTTCTCAATACGGATTGTAGAGAGAGTTTTTAATTTTTAATTATGTTAAAAAAGCTCTTCATAGCTCGTAGTGTTGTTTTATGGCTCATCCTTCCTGTCTAACTCACACTGTACAGCCTCTACCTAATTAGTTGTGTTGTATTGCAATGGGTTTGGTTCTTACAGGTTTTTAGGAACTTTATCTCAAATGCAATTGATATAGAAGACCATACATTTTCTTGTGCTTTTTAACAGTGACTGTGGTTCAGGGCTACAGTGAATTAAAAGATAAGAGGTGAGGGACTGGGTTTCCCAAAGATATGTACTCTAAAGGCATTCATAAACAAACATAAGAAAACACAAGAATGAAAAGCAAATGTTGCAGTTTTAATAAGAAAAGATTACTTGGAGAAAGATATGTAAATAAGCATTCCTAATTATTATAACTGGCACTGGAAAATTGAGGGTAAAATATCATCCTTCTAATTTATGACATCTGACAGAGATATTGCCTCATCAAAGTGTTGAAGTTATCTGCCTAGCTTTACCCAGGCATCTAGCTTTCTTCAGCAAGATACACAGCAATTGTTTGTTGGCTCCATCTAGTTGCAGTTGGTTTTTTTTTTCTGAGGGTAGATCAAGAGATACCCATAGTGCAGGCTGACGGTAAACTTGTGAAGAAGTTCAACGAAGGCAAATGCACACAGAAAAAAAAAATATCTGGCAAGTGGAATACAAGAACTCTGGCAAACTGTACTAAGAGATGGCGGATTGGCTATAGAAAATAGCTCTGCAGATAAGATCTGGTGGGTCCTCGTTCAAAGCCCAAGAGCACAGCAGAGTGCCTTTGGAACAAAGATAGACACACTTAGTTTGGAAAGAATGTAGCCATGCTCATTTGAAAGGAAAGAAAGGGAAAAGCTGTGAAAAAGCACAACTTCCATGTCAAAGAATTATTTATGCAACATCTGGTCAGTATCCATCAGTGTTTATCAAACACTGGAAGTGCATCTGCCAGAACAATTGGTAATTACCAACTGAGATTAATTGTTTTGATCTTTTTTTGTTTAGCCCAGGTTATTTAAGACTGCCTGCTCGGATCCAAAGGCACACAGGTCTGTGTTTTGTTTGCTGTGTATGTACATGCCAATAGATTTAATCAAAAACATACGCATCTGCAAAACTGAGATTAGAAATCTGTTCTGGAGCAGTGAGGTTTTTTTCCTCTCATGAAAGTTAACTGTAAGATACTGAGACCACTGGAAACATGAGTATGATGGGGTGTTAATAATAATTGGTCCTTTAAATGGAAAATTTGAAGTTTCATCACTGTGGGTAATTTTTTTGTAAATCAGAATAACTCCTAATATGAAGGGTTTTTTTTTTTTTTTTTTTTTTTTTTTTTTTTT
>NW_024884475.1:9988036-10036042 GCF_019232065.1 Centrocercus urophasianus | reverse complement strand
TTTTTTTTTTTTTTTTTTTTTTTTTTTTTTTTTTTGTAATGCTTATTTCATTGAAGGGGAGGAGAGAAGGGAAGAGTTGCCTTTTTTCTTTAATTACTCCTATAATTCATTTTGCTTATTGGGGCTGCTTCTGTTAGCTCCATGTACACCTACAATATATTCAGAATAATCAGATGACTTATATGGTATCAGGCACTTGCTGCTAATAAAATCAAAATATGAACAATATGGGAATTTTGGAGAAAACAGCAGACATTTTTCTTTCTTCTTTTCTTGAAATTGTTCTTGCCAATATATCTTATTTGGTGTTTCGTTCTCCCGTTCTTAAATTTCTCTATTTCTGTGATTCTTCCATCTCCCTTTCAGCACTGGCTGTAAGCAAAGAAATCATTTTATTCCCATCCTCTTGGTATTGATGTTATAGGTAAAGAAAGTGTGATATATGTAAAGCCTGATATGAAATTCACATTACAGCCTCGATTACTAAAACAAAATCTTCCCAATTGCCAGCCCAGTTGTAAGACCAAAGTCTATTTTGAATTCTGCTTTCAAGGGGGTCAATACCAGAGTCTGCAGAACAAGCAGTTTGTGAAGTTCCTGCTGACTCTGAAAACAGAATTATTATCCTACGACTAACCTCAGCCTGAGGTTTTCAGAGGTATGATTAGCTTTTTAACTTAGAAGAAAAAATAGCCATATCACTTGGGTTTACTTTTTCAGTGGCAGCCGTATCTCAGTGGCAGCTGAATCTCTTTAGCAGTATGTTGTTAATCACAGCATTTGACTTTGAAGATACGGAGACTCATGTTCCTGCAACAACACGTGATTGCTCTAACAAAGTCAGTGTCTTTAACCCAACAAATGTTTTCTTCTTATGTGCATATGGGGAAACAGCCTCAAAAGAAATATCTTCTTCTAATACACTCACAGGCCTTAGGAATCATGCTGCTAAGTTTGTTTTTGTAAGTTGTCAGCAAAACCTGTCAGTTATGGCAAAATTATGCTTTTCAAAAGAAAAAAAAGATGTTTTATGCATTGTCTTTCAAAAGCTCCGATCAACACCTGTACTAAGTACTCATGGAGAAAACTAGCACAGTGAGTACCAGATCTGTGCATTTTCTAAAACCCTACCTCAGTATAAAATGGGTGTTTTACAAAAATCTAAACCCTGATGGAGAGAGTTTTGTTATCTACAGTGCTGCTAGAATCAGGCACAGCAGTGCTGTATGCTTCTGAATATAAAAGCTCTATTCTTCAGTGAAGTCCTTTTTCTATTAATGAGATCTGCCCTAATGAGACCAAAAATTACTTTAAAAGACATTTCCTTTCTGCTTTTCAAGGGCTTTTTTCCAGTCCATTTGGACTGGATATCAAAGATAAGGAGAAATATTTCAATAGCAAGAGATTTTATAATTAAGCTTTGTATCCTACATAATGGAGATACAGCCAAATTCAAGTGAAAAATAATTACTGTTTTTCCAGTGCTTGCTTCTGCTGCTCTGCCTTCCTTTCTTCTCCCTCTTGTGTTTTCCTTTTCAAAACCACATAATCAGCTGTGGCTTATGTGTGAAAGACTTACTCAATGCAGCTCTTTCTCCAGGGTTTCCTATTTTCTCCTGTGGTTTAGGAAAGAAGAGTTGTTCAGTCTTTTAACTACACCTAGTTTTCCATTAAGGAGAGTAGCTACAGTTCTTAAAAGGAAACAGGTGCTTCCTCAAGGGTAAGGTATTTAAGAAGTCACTTCGTATTGCCACTTACCCCTTTAGATACAGGAACAGACAAGTTCAAAATATGATGCGAGACACCTCTGTGACATTTAGTATGTGATGCTGAGATGGTCAAAGAGTTTACCTTGTTCCAATCTTCAGAAACCTTTTCCAGTCAGTAGAGCTTTACAAAGCTCTCAGTGATTCCAGCCAGCTGCTTCAGCATGCTGGGATGTATCCCATCAGGTTGCAGGAACCTTTGCGTGTGTACAAATATAAGCATGCACCTACATAGATCCTGTTTTAGATTGTGAAGCGTATTCTTTTCAAATTTTAATACAGTCAGTGAGTTCATTGCTTTCCATAAGACTTGCTTTATAGAACTGGGAGAGAAAGGAATGTAGGTGTTTGAAGCTGATGTCTCAGTTGGAGTTACAGATGTCTTGGGAGCACTATAACATGACCTTCGAAGAGCACCAAGAATTTGTTTTCATTTCACAATCGAAGGAGACAATTTCAGCAAAGTGAGATTCCCCAGAGCAATGCTTTCAAATCTCAGTTTCTCAGTGTTTCCGGAAATTTCTTGCTCTATCTTGTAAGAGAATTGTATTTTATAGTAAAACACCAAAAGACACACCAATTTGTGTCCTGCCTGTTACACAACATGGTAAGTCTTGATCAGTCCCATACAACTGATATTTTTAACCACCACAACTGCCTTCCTTTCATTTATGTTTTCTCTTTGTCCCCTGGTAACTGTTCATTTAATTTCTCTTTGAGCTCAGTGCAGTTTTTTATCCAAACAATTTAATGGTGGGAGACCAGGAAATGTTTGACCTCTCTCTTCATTAAATTAGATCAACACATACATGCAGCCGTTTTTTTGTGTGCATCCATTATACAGTTTTGGAAGTGTTGTTTTGCATTTATGCTCTTTGATGTGTTTAGGCAGAAAATATTTGCAGGTTTACTGGAAGTCTGCAGAATAACTTCTTGAATTAGATTAGTTGTGAACGCCCAAGCTGAAAAAGATCAGTATGTGCCTGTTCTGTCTGGGAAATAATAACATTTGTGGAGACGTTGGTAAGAAAGAACAAAACTTGCCCATTTCTGCTGTGCTATCCAAATCCTTTTTTTCCCTCCAAGTCACGCAAAATGCCCTTATTTTATGGGCAATATAAAACCTGGTTAGAGAACATTCCCCTGCTGTGACAAGAACTGGCCATATGTCTCCCCCAGTGCAATTCCCCACTCAAACTGCTGATTTAAAGCATACTGGAAAAACTATCCAATTTTGTTCCTGATTTATCAAAACACAAAATTTTCAATGAAACTATTTGAATATGTTAAATATCAATATGATAATAAACACAAATAATGAAATGTAACAAAAAATGTGGAAAAAGAAAAAAGAATAACAATATTAGCTATCGCATATTACTATTATGTACCTAATACATCTTTTGCACTTCTCCATGTGAATTTAGCCTATGCTAAGAGGTTTGTTGGATATATTAATGTTATTCCCTACTGATTAACTACTTGTTCATAATAGTAACAATGTGTTTTGCAGAAGGTAAATAATATATGTCACTTAACTAGAGTTCTCCTTTTTCAGAGAGCTGTTAAGAATGAGTAAATCAGAATTCCCAGCAGCTCTGTGAGGTGGCTCTACAAGTAACACACAAAATTTGCTGTTACAGAAAGAACTGTCTATGAAGACACTGAGTACTGTTTCTCCCTGTGCTGTGGCCTTTGGCATATTCACCCCCCTGATATGTTTTTAAACAAATCATTCCTCATGAACATTTGGCCTTGCGCTCAATTTGGGCGGCAGTGAATTTTAGATTCCAGCAGGTTCCAACAGACATGTGAAATTTGCTTGCTTATCCTACCCAACCCTTCTCTAAATAAGAACACTGAAGACTGGAGCTGCAGTTAGCATTCCCCAGAGATTGATTCAGCATAGTCAGCATCTTTGAGGTGTTCAGCTATAGCAATCAGGCATATTTAAATAGTGTCAGTTACCAACAAGTGCAGTAGAACAAGATTTTTTGACTGGTCATCAACATCAACCAGAACTTTTGTAGTTGTTTCTCTGTGGGCATTTCTTACTGTGATATGTAACCAGCCATAAACTTGCTGCCTGTATGGTGAACATTCTTGAAAAAAGGCAACTCTTTCAAAACTGTTTCCTTTTACTTGCAGACCATGTAATTGCCTAGTTGCAGTTTAAGCTAGCTTTTTCTCCTTCATGTTGCTATAATAGCATGTTAAATGTTGACTCTTATGTTTATTTCCTTCTCCTTATGTTCCATTTGTAAAAAAATTGTCCAGTTGGTAACCAGCTCATTTTGAGATCCTAAATTCTTAACGTGAGGATATTAAGTGTCTAACATGTTGTTTGTACAAGATAAATAATATGACAGGTTCAACTGTGATTCTCAAAATGATTAATGAGGTGGCCATAATACAGGGGAGCTGAAACTCTACTACCTGCTTTCCATTAGCCCCGCCAGGATTGTTTCTGGTAGCCTTTCACTATATGATTAGTAGAACAGACACTTCTTGGGAGCCCTCCTTAACATTCCCACCTTCCATTCCCTAATGGCAGTTCTCACAGAAAGTAGCTGCTATATTGAAATGTATATGTTTGACAATTTGGAAAGGACTCCTTAGGAGAAAGGAAGTGCAAATTCTGGAAGAAGCTGTGAATGCTCACCATGGAAAGTAATAAACTATTCTGGGATATATATATGTATGAAAATGCATTTATGCAATTCAGTTGCACACAAGTTGGCTTTCTAGATCTTCTCATTTTTCAGTGACTCATTAGTGATTATATTCATTAATAACTATTACATCTAAAGGGAGTGAATTTGAGTGTGACTTCAAGGAGGACCTACAAGATTAAACTGCCAGCTGGAAGGCATTTTATTTTACTTTCTGTTTGGAATTACCCTGGTTTGATTCTTTATATATAGGTTTTTTTTACCACTGAGAGTAAGGGGACTATATTTCTCTCTGCAGCTTTTCCACTCTTGAGTTATCAGGTCTTTCATACCATCCAGGAAAAAAAATCACAACCCTTGCCAGTCCACTTTGTGTTTTATGAATGCTGTCTGAGAAGCAACATCTCATTTACAGTTGTCACCAGGAGCTAGAGTAATTTCTATATCAGCCAAGGACATCTAATAACACATAAATAATGTAAATTGTGAGAAGAAAAATAGATGACTTATTTACTTAATCTAAAAAAGGTGTGATTGCAGTGCTGTGGAGCTATATCAATACTGCCTGAGATTGGCTGTACTGCCATGAAGACATGGAGTTTTATGTGCTGGTAGCAGGAGTTTTGGGGCTGGCCTGTGCCCAGCAGACTTGTCTCCCTCTCAGATAGCAACTTCCATCTGAGCATAACATTACGTGTTCTTAATGGGAGTTAATTGACCTTACTGGGGATAGCTCATAAGCTTGAAATTAGTTCCATCTTTAAGTGTTTTGCTGGAATGAGTCCAACACTCTTTAAGATTAATTCCCAGTAGCCAAGTTCTCTATGTCCAGTGAGAGTTGCATCTACTGAAGGATCTGGAGAGATACAGGTGCTTCCAGGTTGTGCCTAGCACCTCTTGAATAGCTGTTAAATGAACAGAATAGCCTTAAATGAACAGTTTCTGTATTTCAGTTTCTTACTCATCCTGAGTTATATTTCTTTTTCCAAGTTCAGTTTAGAGTTAATATGGAGTGTCTTGATTTCAGATCATATACAGGATTACATAATTTAAAAAATGGTATTTATCACCTATCTTATCATTTACTGCAGAATTCTCCTGTGGCAAGTCTGATGATACAAGTCTAGAAATTTCATCCTGCTGGACTTCTGGATTTTATTTTTCTTTCTTTCTTTTTTTTTTTTTTTTAATATTAGAAAAAAGCAAAGGATAATAAAATCTATAATTATATGAGATCAGTTGCCAAAACTGAAGAAGACAGCAAAACTGTAATATGTTAGAAGAATGCCATGTTTCAGAGAAAGTGCTGATTGAGATCAAATTTATCTTCAGCTTACATTTTTATTGGACCTAAGCTTAGGGGAGGAGGATTATATTTCAGAAATGGTGCAAATGTTGCATGTTAATATCCTATGTTTATTGCCACTTGAAATTACAGCACTGCTTTGAATTGCTGCCAAGTCTATAGTAAAGACTCCATGGTAATCACTGTGATTATTCCAAGTTTTTGTGGTAATAGTGGGAAGAAGAAGTATGATGCCTAGACTACAGTAGCCTTAGCTGTCAGCATCTTTTTCTCCTTTGGGGTTCAGGATGTGATTCTACTCAGCAGAGGGAACAGGTAGACAATACACATTGGCCAATCAATCCTGAAAGAGAGATTAAATAGAAGTGGGTTTAATCACATTATTTTCAGATTTATTTAGCTTTTATATTTCCTAACTATGTCACTAACTTCCTGAAACAAGAAAAAACATAGCTTTTCTTTATTTACTTGGAATGCTTTAATTCCTATACTGACATGGTGTACAGTTTTTCATTTTTATTAGAAATCTCTTTTGCTCTCCTTCATGTTGATGTATATCATAGCTTCTTTTTATTGACTTTCTTGGTAATCTATGGGATATGTTTTCACCTTGAAATATTCTTTTACCTTCACTTATCTATTGGAAGTTGTAGGTATACACTTGATCTAGATGTATACCCGCATATTACTGTGGTTTATTTAGCAGCTGATGAGAAATTAAGAAGTGAGGTCAGGGATAAACAGCATAACGTTAAGCTACAATTTTTCTAAAAAGATATTAAGACGTTGACAAAGAGGGAGAAATGCTACTTAAAAAGCACAGTCTGAAAGAAGCTTAGGTGAAATTTAGATGTGATTAAAATCTGTTCTGGTTTTTGGATACTAAATTATTCAAGCAAGTAGTTGTTTATTCTGAGTTAAAACCATCAGCAATCACTTTAAGCCAGCTCACCAGATAGTATGTCCTAGTTGCATCCCTTCATCTGTTGCTAGTAGGAAAGTTTTGGTATTTTTTGTGTTTACAAAGTAAATAATACTTGTTGTGGAAAGCATTTAATGTGGGGACAATATTTGTTCTGGAATATTTTCCTCAGTAAGTAGTACTAGCCAGCAGGCAAGTCTGAACTCCCTGTGTGTTAGCTGTGGGGAGCAAATCTGTATGCCTGGCACAAAATCATCGGTTTAAACTGTGGAAATATAAATCAGAGCACTGAATGAAATTCAAAAATATTTCATTAAATGAATTATGATACGTGTGTGGATAAGAGTATGGTTAGGGACTCTCTTGTGTATGCTTAAATGTCTACAGTCTTCAAGCTACATTTTTTTTCTCTCAGATTTAACTCTGAAAGATGCATAATATATATTTTTAAGGACAGCATTAGCAAATCTCACAGCGTGTTTGCATTTCATTATATCTGACATTTTTCTTCAGACTTACATCTCCAGAATAATGTTCTCTGAAAAGCTGTTTTCTGGGTCCTTACTGTGGGTGAGAAGCAGATGTGCCTACACACAAGGTTCATCAACAGTGACAACGACTCAACTTTATAAAATTGGTTCCTTTATTATTTGGAAGTCAATATTTCGGTATTCTTATAAGATTTACTGGGCTGAAAAAAGATAGCAGGAGTTTCAAACCGTAGGCAAGACTACCCTTCTCTTCAAGTACCTTTTCTGTACTTAATTTGTCTTAGTTGTATATGTACGTATTTAAAGACATAAATAGAAGGGAATGTAGATAATGACATTTCTGGAAATTATTTGGACTAGAAGACAGTATCCAAATGTATTCCAAAGAATTAAGCTTTCTATAAAGAATTAGTGCTGCTTCTAGTGATGCAGCATGGAAGAACTCGCACACACTGCATGCTAAGCATGAATCTCATGACCAGCCTTGTGCACAGTCTACATATTAACATTCAAGGGCATACCTGGGCAGGAGCTTCATCAGGATTTGTTGAGATCTCATTGCAGCATTGCATGTGGAATTTGCTTGGCCCTTTCACACAAGACCAGGTGTTTCTTTCTGTAATCTCATTATTAGCCAGCAGGTTTGAACATTAAGTATCTCAGGTAGAATGCAGGTTGTTTGAATTCCTTTATTTCTAAGGAAAATAAGATGTTTGAAGCCTAAGCTGCAGTTAGCAATGTAACAAGGAAAGTACAAGTCTCCACGATGAGCACAGGTACTTTTCTCAATGTTGTGATGCGAGCAAAGAGGAAGGGAAGCACACTATAACCACATTCAATTTTAGTCTGGTGTCAGGTCTCCTGCAGAGAACTGCTGAATGAAGATATTAAAGGAATCTTTCAGTTGTGTACCTGGTTTGTGAGCCATATACTTAGATTATATGTACTAGTAGATTAAACGTATATTGTCTGAAGGGTTTAACCAGGATAAAGAAAGCCATGCACATTCTGGATGGCACTTGTGAAGGTGTCATTTATAGCGGCCAAACAATAAAAAAGACATCTTCATACTTTTGGGTAAAGTCATAGTTAAAAATATAGAAAATCCTAGAAAGATTACTATCCTAGTAGCACAGCTAATCACCACAGATATGGCTTAATAAATATATGGTTTAATGGCTTAATGTTATAGGATGGGGTTTTGATGTGGATGAAATATATGTGTCTTTTTCAGCAATGTATTTCAATATGTGCTTCATTTGATATATATAAAAATTATGCAGCAATTTGTGAAACTGTGCATGTGTTTCAAGTACAAGTGCACATTCTTAAGTATTCACTTTTTCCCCCAAGACTAATAGTGGTAAAGCCCAGACCAGCTGTCATATCTGTGCAAATCATTAGAAATTTTAATTTTTTGGACTAAGGCTTTACTAAAAAAAAAAAAAAAAAAAAAAAAAAAAAAAAAAAAAAGACTACATAAAAATTGTACCATTTCTTCTAATATATTTACTTCCTTGTATTCATATTGTTCTAATGCTGTTTGCATAACTGGTTGCCATTTATCTCTTAACAATTTACGTTGACCATAATGCAGTGCTTAGGATTCTGTGGCATCTTCTGCAACATTTGCTGAGTATTTAAAATATGTTTTGATTGCAAGATTTTTATTTTTTTTTATTGTTTTCGCAGAGTGAGCTAAATAGAAGCCAGCTGGCATTTTGAAAATCTTTGTTTTGTTTTTGTTTTTGGGCTATCAGTGTGTAAAGGCACCTTTTTGCTTGCAAGCTGGGCCTATTTGGTCTAGAAAAGCAATAAAAATGAGTACTCATATTGGCATTTTTTAACTATGCTATGACATGTTAGTGAACTATACAAGGAGAGTGGTTAGGCCCTGGAACGGGCTGCCCAGGGAGGTTGTGCATGCCCCGTCCTTGGATGTGTTTAAGGCCAGGTTGGACAGGGTCCTGGGCAACCTGATCTGAATGTGTGTGTTTGGTGGCCCTGCTAGGCAGGGGGGTTGGAACTACATGATCCTTGAGGTCCCTTCCAACCCGGGTGATTCTGTTATTCTGTGTGATTCTGTGATTCTGTGAACTGCAAAAAGTGAAGAAAATGAGAAGAGTGTAATTCTGATTATGTGAGAGAATTTCTTTGCTACTGAAAGCTTGATAGGATGTTCAAACAAGAGAAGAGCTCAAGCTATTAATATATTTGAGTTGAGGTATTATCTGGACATAAGAAAGAAATGCAAATAACCGAGTTACTTACTTTTCTGCATCAAAGTACAGAGAAATAACAAAAAGGAAAAAAAAAAAAAGAAAGAAATATCTTTCTACTCAAAGAGTTTCAGCAGGACTTGAAGTAATGGAGAGAGACTAGAAATTAGTTCGTCCTCATGGTGAATATTCTGATATAACTATAGTAGTGATTAGATTTTTACATTTAGTATTTATGAATGCAGCCTCACTAGAAGAGGTAATGTATCTATATGAATATGTTAAAACGAGTCATTATTAGTTTTAACTTCTTTTAGGTTATCTCAGGATTTTCTCATATGGCATCATGAAGCTTGCATGAGGACCAAAATCTAAGGCTGTCACTCCGAGTAGAGATGAGGATTGTGATCAGTTTGGTGCAATTTGCAAGGGAAGTTATAGATTTTGAAGCAGGGAAGATTTAGGTTGCATATCAGGGGGAAGCTCTTTACCAAGAGAGTGGTGAGGTGGTGCCCAGAGAGGTTGTGGATGCCCCGTCCCTGGGGGTGTTGAAGGCCAGGTTGGATGGAGTCCTGGGAAGCCTGGTCTAGTATTAAATGTGAAGGTTGGTGGCTCTGCCTGCGCCGGAGTGGTTGGAGATTCATGTTTCTTGAGGTCCCTTCTAACCTAAGCCTTTCTATGATTTTCACATTCGTAGATTTGGACAGGGAAGATTAATAGGATGATGTCTTAGATACCTTTTAATATTTTTTTCCACACAAGTTTGAAAGATGGGGTATCACAGAATCACAGAATCGTAGGGGTTGGAAGGGACCTCCAGAGATCATCGAGTCCAACCCCCTGCCAAAGCAGGTTCCCTACAGCAGGTCGCACAGGAAGGCATCCAGGCAGGTCTTGAACATCTCCAGAGAAGGAGACTCCACCACCTCCCTGGGCAGCCTGTTCCAGTGCTCCGTCACCTCACTGTAAAGAAGTTCTTGCGCACATTTGTGCAGAACTTCCTATGCTGCAGTTTCCGGCCGTTTGTATGCACAAATTCTGACATTTAACACAAGAAAAAAATGAATAGGCTTTCTTTCTGTTTTAGAGAAAACAGTTTTCTAAGTGAATGTGTTGTTGTTGTTGTCTTTTAGATCATTCTTGTAAGTTCTTCCCATAATGACCGTGACCAAAGCCTTTTCATAAGCACAGATGAAGGAGCTACGTTCCAGAAGCAACCCATTACTTTCTTTGTGGAAACTCTCCTCTTCCACCCAAAAGAAGAAGACAAAGTACTTGCTTACACAAAGGAAGGCAAGGTAAGCCATGAACATATTCTGTTTGAAGTTTAGCAGCTGTGTCATTAAAAGGATATGAAACTTTTGCATTGTGCTGGTGAATGTTGGGGTTTATGAAAGCAGTTATTCAGAAAGAAGCCATATTCAGTGTTTGAGAAGCTTATTTGAATACTTATTTCGTTCATGTCAAATTTTTTGCTTTGTGGTAGTTTCAATCCTGTCATTTTCAATTGATATGGTTATTGGTACTATTTATCCTTCTGTATAAAAAATGCTGCTTCTGAAATGCACCTCTCCCTAGAAAATGACCATAAGCAATTGCTCATTAATTTATAACATAGTAGAAAGTTAATGAAGCTGAAATACTGCCTTCAAAGGCCTTTCATGGGATGTAAAATAAAATAAACTGTTCAATCATACAGCAGAAGGGTATTTAGGGAATCACCAAATCTGTAGAAACATAGAATAGTTCTCTCTCATGATATATTTATAATACATTCAGTAGTTGTATTATATAGTTTATGCATTTTGGCCATCTTTTTTTTTTTTTTTTTTTTTTTGGCATTTTTTTTTTTTTTTTTTTTTTTTCTGGCTGTATTATAAAATCATCTCTCTGGGTGGGTACCACTGAACACCAGTGAGTGAGCACACACTCTGTAAAAAGTGTCGTTCATCTCTTTTTCACAGTGCCCAAACTACAGCTTTAAAGTCACTGCTTTTCTGTTTCTGATAGTGCTGTTGCCTCACCTTTACTGTAACTCCTTTTTTTTAAGCCAAAATGAGACAAACTCCAGTCCATTTCAGTCCTTGTCAGAGATCACAAAGGGTTTATATATAGTTGGTGAGACTACTATGACTAAGTTGCTGCAGCCAACTGCTGCACTGACTTCAGTTACATTATATCATATTAAATTATATGACATGCTATATGATATATTATATTGGGGATATTTTCAGGGGTATTTAAGTTAATAGCTGATCCCCAGTTTGTATTCACAGGTATTTGCAAGTAAGGATGGAGGCAGTATGAAAAAGATTAACAAACCAAACACAGTTTCTTGTCTCGTGGAGTGTTTTATTTACCAGCTTGAATTCTAACTCGTAACACAATTAGCCATTACAAACGTGATGAATACCTGTTATGTGAACGACATGCCTCAGGAAAGCTACAAGTTGTGAAAAGCCAATGTTATGAAAAGTGCCATTTTCAGTTTGACTTTTGTTTCTAATGATTGACATAATCCCTGAGTTTTGTTTAGTTAGGAGATCAAATGACTCAAAAAATGAAGTGGCAGATTTTTTAAGTGTCATAGTGTGATGGAGAACATTGACCATCCACACACAACCAGTCAATAAAAATATTTGCCAGAAAAGAGAAGGGATTAGGAGCTCAAAGCAAGGCATTTCCTTTGTGTTTTGAGAAATCACATGTGATATGGAAGTTTTCAGGCATTTTATACATGGATAGCCTCCCAAAGTAGTGATAGTATTACTTGCCACATTAAAACACAATCGGACAAAAAAATACAGAGCAGTCAATAAAGAATAACTTTTCAGTAGTAGCAGGTACATTTTAGTTAATCTAATAGACTTCTCGCAGGGTTTTGGTATGACGCTAAAGAGAGTCAACCATAAGGACATACTGGACAATCCCTGCATCTTTACCTGAGATGTACAAGAATGAAGGGTGCCTTTGACTATAACTGTACAAATAACCTGCCCAGTTGTATAAGGTCCTTTGTATAAGATCTGACATATTTGGCCTAGCAGAAAGAGGAAGATGGCAAAGGAGGATTTGAAAATCAGAATTGTGGCTTGACACAAAGTCAGTGTACTAAAACCAAAGATATCCAGAGAGGGTGTTAATCTGAATTTGACCTGGGGAGATTGTATACTTTGGATTTTTGAGTTAACTAATACTATTTTCAATGAAATAAAATCATATGAATCAGTGCCACGATCTAAAACTCACTAGAATCCATTCTCTCCTGTTACTCAAATGATTTCTTGCAAAGGCTCTTTGCAGATGTATCAGAAACGTGGGATTGTATCCTTTGTAAACAGCAGTCATCGAATCTTCTCTGTCTACTGGAGCATTGCAGCCTGTCTCACAGCTTCTGATTTGATTTACTTCTTATTCTCTATTGCAATATCAGCATTGTTCTTTCATTCAGAACCCTAGATTTTATTTAAATACAGCTCTAGCCTCTGGCTGACACTATAAATGAATGCAAATCTAGTCAATGTAGTTGGACTAATCCATTTACTGCCTCAAATCTATACTCCCTTTTTCTGGCTATCTCAGTTGTAATGAATAACAATCAGCTATTCACTGAGTCTCGATAAATTCTTTTTGATTTTTAAGACTCAACAGAGATATGGTGGATTTTAATTGTTCACTAAGAGTCTGTAAGGGTGGGAAAACTTAGAGGTACATTTTCCCCAAACCATTCTATGATTCTATGATTTTCAATTTCTTTTAAAAGTGATTCCTTACATCTATGAAGTGAGCAATAAGAAGCATCTATTAGAAGTATTTTCTGAAGCCAGAGATTTTAGCTGGTCACTGTTTCCACTTCATCTATAAACTTATTTGTTAGTTTTATTGTGTGCACCTACTATAAAGCAAAGCCCACATGGATCTTTTTTTTTCATTTCAAAGAAGCCGAATGCTAAGGTTAGGTACGCATTATTTTTTATTTATTTTGAATAGTATATCAGTTAAAAATCTATCTTGGTTTTGAATATGCCTTCTTATTCTTATTTCATTCTCTCTTTCAGTCAGACTGTAAGGTCTTTTCACTACACCGAACCAAACTGGTTTTTGTCTTTGCATCAACTAGGTCAATATTATTGTAAGCACTCAGAGTCCTGACCACAGTTTCTTACCACAGCTGTGATTTGCCTGCTTTAACTGATTGTGCAGTGGAGTAAAGCCCAGTAATTGTGAAGTACAGAGTAAGTAGGGAAGAGGATGTTTTAGTTCTAACTCAAATTTAAGTAAATTTACCCATGGAGTTTATGTTGAGGGAAGTTATCTTAGGTTTTACATAGTGATATAGCTATTTTTCTCTAGTAAAGATTTATTCATTGCAGTTTTTTTACGTTTATCACTGAACTTGTAATTTTAAAACAAGCATTTTTTTTTACTAATCCTCATATGACTCTCCCTAACAGTTGGTGACTGAACTGGTGAATTATTGCCACATCAAAATAGAGCAATTTTACTTGCATTTTTTCCCTGTTAGAGATATTAAAAGAAAGCCTATCAGATGTAAATTGGATTAAATAAGAAATGCATGTAGACAGCAGGGGGCTCTAAGCATGTCTTCATAGAAGTATGGTAGGTGTTTGCTAATTTAAGCAGAGGAAGCACATTATGAGATAATGTGAAGAAAATAAAGAAAGGAGATTCTTAAATAACTGCTTTATCTCCCATTTTATGCAGGGAAAAAACTGCTTTCATGTCTACTCTGTTGATACCTGTCCATATCGCTAGTATTTGCAGGGATGAGCTGGAGAAGTCTTCAGAGGGAACTGCTGCCTCTATTTAGTGACCATTTCTCACCTTTCCTTATCAAATCTCTCTAAAATTTCTATTCTATTTGGTCCTATTTTAGTAGAGTTTTCAATCTAGTGACTTCCTGTCTTCAGTGTGTTTAGTAGAATTAAAGATTGAAAAATAAAAGAAGCAGTTGTTTGTTTTGTCAGTGGATGGAAAGGAGAAGATAAGTGTCCTTGTACCCCTCTCTCTTTTGTAACTTTGCTGGTATCAAAAAGAATCTGATCTGAAATTGATTATGAATTATTTTCATGGTAAACAAGTAGATATTATCACCAAGTTTCATTCTTTGTATATTGTGTTTTAAAAGATTTTCTCTGTGAAAAGGTATTACTGTAAAAATCGTTGTGGAGAGTTCCTGGAAATTACTTTTTTATTCATATGCGATCATTTCAATAGTGACATAGACCTCTCTTTAAGATGTACATCATTAAGTTTCCTCTCATCTGATTTTTCTTGTTTTGTAGGTTTATGTATCCACTGACTTGGGGAAAAAATGGGTCCTTCTTCAGGAACGTGTTTCAAAAGATCATATTTTTTGGTAAGAAAGCTGTTACCTTCCAGATTAAAAAATGAACAGGAAATATATTTCATTCTAATCAAGAAGGATATTTCCAGAGGTACCAATAACAGCAGCAGGACCCTTCATGTCTTTCGCAAATTCAGTATGTCAGCATTGCTGCATCCGCTATTGCAAATTCGTACTCAGCAGTGACTGTGCTGAGTGTCAGTGTATATAGGGGTTACAGGTCTGGATCTATGGAGCCAAAGATTAAAGAGAACTGTAATGTCCAATGAAATTGCTTTTTGTTTTAGTGGTAAAATTGATCTTTAGAGAGGAGAACAGTCTTTTCGCAGAGAAAAATCTATAACATTTTTTTAAGAAAGGTTGAATCAGACCTTTTAACTGGAGTCGTATATAAACTTAGGAAAAGTGATGAAAAATGTGATTATAGAGTACACATAAAATTGTTTTATTTTCAGGTCAAATATTTGGCTGTCTCTGAAGATGCTTAAGAAGTGATTTAAGCAGATAGAATTTTTTTTAAGGATAAACCAATGCATATATTTCCTGCAAGTAAATTATTTGCAAAATATGTAACTTAATTTAAAATTAAACTTTGCTGGTATTTTTAATTGATTTCACCTTTTGAAGTGGTCAATTTGCACACTTCTATTTATTTTCTATGGGAAAAATCCAGAGAATGCCATTTCTCACATTTTAGTTCAATGTGTTAATAAAGACTGTGCATAAACATATAATTATCAATTATTAGTATATTTTTATTGCAGAACTAATCATAACTTGCTGATCACTTTCCTTTTCCAAATGGCTTTTGATTTGTTTTAGTTCTAGAATTGTCCTTGCAGAAATCATGGGATTTCTTCATACTTCCAAGCACTTGTTTTGTTCTGCAATCTCTTTCCTATCCATACTTTCAGAAAAACAGCCTCCGGTAACACCACTCTGATTTACTCCAGTTTGTCTCAACCTTTTCTGCTGAAAGATTAGAATCAGACTCATGCTTTTTTGCTCCTGTGAAACATATCCTTACCCAAAAACTTGCTACTGCATATAGCAGCTGGAATGTTACAGGCAAAATGCTTCACTCTCAACTACCATGCAGATGGTATAATCACTTAGAAGTTACACTGTGGGTCAGAAGTGTCATATCTGCCTAAGTAAAATTGCATAGAATGTAAACTAGGAAGACATTCAGCTCAATCTTTAATTAAATAAACTTTTAAAATGCATGCAGCCTGAAAACCATTGAAGTCACTAGCAAGCACATGCTTAAGATTGTGTCTGTATTTTGCTGTATATCAGAATCCTTATACTTATTTATAGCATTCAGACACAATCAGGGAAAGCATCCCAGAACTTTGACAGAAATAACTCCCGTTTTTTATTTCAAAAAAATGTTTTTACATAAATGTCACATTCCTCTCAGTTAAGAGTAATAAATTCTGAGAGCTTGTACATTTATAACCATTAGAAATAATTTGTAGGTTTTTCTTTACCCCTTTTCTGTGCATAGATCTCTCTGACTTTTCTCAAGAATTGTATGGGCCAGCAACAGCAAGAATTTAGGGGCAGATGTTTAGCACTGCCCCCTTCTATTAACCTTAGGAAGCACTGTATCACGTGGGATGTTGCAATACAGAAAGAATCTGCTGAGAATGGAGGGTTGCATGTGATGGCATTTCTGTGGAAGTTCTTCTGTCATTCTAGAAAACTTTCTACTATTACAGGGCTTTCATCACCTGAGTTATCAGAGGGCTGGATAGAAACCAGTGTTTGTGTAGTATTCTAACTTCTGTAAGAACATGAGCTTCATCAGGCCTTGGCTACTGGGGAACTCTCAACTGAGTCCAGTGGATGGACCACTCACTGGAAATGGAATTAACTGAATGGCTGCACTCAGTTGCGGTCAACAGAACAGTGTCCAAGTGGAGATTGGTGATGAGTGGTGTTCCTCAGGGCTCAGTGTTGAGACTGGTGTTATTTAACATCTTTGTGGGCGACATGGACAGTGGGATGGAGTGCACCCTCAGCAAATTTGCAAATGACACCAAGCTAAGTGGTGCAGTTGACATGCTAGAGGGAAGGGGTGCTATCCAGAGGGACCTAGACAGACTGGAGAAGTGGGCCTGTGCCAACCTCACGAAGTTCACCAAGGCCAAGTGCATCTGGATCAGGGCAATCCCAAGCACATATACAGATTGGACAGGGAATGGCTTGAGAGAAGCCCTGAGGAAAAGGGTTTTCAGGTGTTAATTAATAAAAGACTCAGCATGAGCTGGCAACATGTGCTTGCAGCCCAGAAAGCCATCCATATCCTGGGTTGTATCAAGAGAGGTGTGACCAGCAGATGATTATTCTGCTCTTGTGTGACTCCACCTGGAGTACTCTATCCAGTTCTGGGGCCCCCAACACAAGAAAAACATCAGGCTGTTGGAGCAGGTTTAGAAGAGGACCATGAAGATGATCAGAGGGCTGGAGCACCTTCTCTATGAGGACAAGCTGAGAAAACTGGAGCTCTTCAGCCTGGAGAAGAGAAGGCTCCAGGGGTAATTTATAGCAGCGTTTCCAGTACCTTGAAGGGGGCCTACAGGAAAGTTGAAGAGACTTGTTAGAAGGGCATGTAGCAGCAGGACAAGGGGAAATGATTTTAAATTGGAAGAGGGTAGATTTAGACTAGATATTAGGAAGAAATCCTTCACTGTGAGGGTGGTGAGACACTGGAACAGGTTGTCCAGTGAGGTGGATGCCCACTTCCTGGAGGCATTCAAGGCCAGGCTGGATGGGAATTTGAGTAACCTGGTCTAGAGGGAGGTATCTCTACCTATAGCAGCAGGGGTTGGAACTACATGATCTTAAAGGACCCTTCTAAACCAAACCATTCTATGATTCTATGAATATGTAGCATCTGCTACATTAAAAGCATGTGAAATGAATTAAAATTAATTTCTTATCTCTCTACGAATTACGGCATGTGTCTTGCTGATAATGGCTGGTTGTGCTGAGCCCATTTTGTTTTCTTCTTTAGTATCCACTAAGCTTTTCCACAATGTAGAGGTTGACAGGATAGCCCAGGATTTTTATTTCAGCCTGGTAACTACAAATATCCAACAAAATATTTTCCTGTGCTTTTCAAAAACAATTTCCTGCTCCTGTGCCTCCAGCAGCAGTCGGATCTTCCTGTATTTCCTGAAGAAGCACTTTTTTTACCCACTGAAAATCTAAATGCAATGAATTTAATGTAATGTCTTGTGTATTTATATTCTGGGAAGGTCAGTGGGGACTGAGTAGTTTAAACTATTTATGTTCAGATCTTATACTGTAGGTTTATAAGCAATATATTTAAATAATCTTCTAGGCTTTATTTACTTTTCAAGTATTCTAGTCTTTCCATTAAGTGTTTTTACAGATTTAACGTATGGAATTTGGTCTTTCATTATAGTGGACCCTAATGGAAAGATTATTGATATCACAGGAAAGTGTATGCTATCATTTCTGTTTTAGCAGCACAGAATATTTTCATCCATATGTGATTTAGTGTGGCTATTTTTCCCCCTTCTCAGCTGTTTTCCCAATTTATTTCATTTGTATTTTTGGACAAGAAAGTTGACTAATCCTTCACAGAAGTTTTACTTCCCTTAGCAACTTAGCAGGCAAAAAAAAAAAAAAAAAAGGGCTAGAGAGTCTGCAAATAGATGTAAAGATGGCTGTAAAACTTATGTATTCTGGACATTTATTTCTTTTTCTTTGTTTGGAAAGTTGAAAGGAAAAATCAAAATATAAGGAAAAATAAAATTAAAAAAACACTTTTTTTTAAGTAAGCTTCCATGTGGAAGTACTGAAAACAAATGCTCTGACATTGTTCATTGAGAAGCTTGCTTAAATTTTTCAAGGGAAAGTCATGACATATGGATTTGAAATTAAGTTCAAAAATTCTGTTTAGTATCATTGCAATTAAAAACAAAATACTTCATTTTGTATAAACACTTCTAAAATGGTTATTTCTTCATAAGTACTAGCTGAAAGTTTTATTATGTGAAAAGTTTGAATTTTGATAAAATTCTTCTGCTTGAAAATTAAGAAAATTTTTGTTACCGTGACCAGTTTTACTGCTGCATTCAAACTATCACCAACCGTTGCTGCAATGTGGAAATTTCTATTGAAGAGGTGTTGATAGTGCCTAACACTTGGAAGTACTTTTGTCAGTTCTTATATGTCTGTCAGAGAGAATGCAGAGAACTCTAGAAATAGAATTCTATAAGCTGTCCCAGCAAAACATTGAACGCCCACATGTCATATGGTATGTAATTGGTTTTATATGTTGAAACTATTCTTAAAAAAAAAAAAAAGTAAATTATGTGGTAATGGTCCAGAAGAAGAAAGAATTCTGCAATTTGGGATTCTTCTGGCTCTTCTGCAACTCTTTTTGGTCTCCAAGGATTATGCACCAGTCAAAACAGAGCATAGAAATACATAACGGAAGCATAGATTGTGAATCAACTGTCTATGCCAACACAAATATACCCCAGGACAATAAGTCTTGACTTAGTAATTTCTAGAGAATTAGGTCAAGCATGTTTTCACTGACATTTTGTCTGGAGCCTTAGAAATGGAGTATGTGGATCCTGTGCTGTATCTGTCACTCTTATTTTTAGATATTGGTTCTCCATTTTCATGTGAGGTGCAAACATAAAAATAAAAAATGAGCGTATTTGGGTAGGGCAGCTGTTCTCTGGAGATGAAGTTCTGTTCTTATCGTGAAATCCCACATGAGCAATCAGTCATAGCTGTAGCCATTAATGTCAAGTGCAGCAAGTTCCTGCCTATTTAAGTGTCAGGTGAAAGAGTGGGTTTTAGAGGTGTTATGCCCCAAAGGAGAGAAATGGAAAGAGGATTCCATTGAGCTTTTAATGTTGAATTTTGTGTGAAAGGCCCTAGTGTGGGAATCCAGGGATCTGCATGGGCAATCATTCTTATGTTTGACTTAATCACTTAGGACAATATTCGTTCCTATTTCTATCTGTCTGGTGATGGGGCTGGCAGTGGTAGTCACATAACAGTGGCAGAAATAATATTTTTTTTATTAAAAAGTATTTAGGAATAGGGAGGAAATAAGAAGTAGCAAACATTGACTGTGTAAGGTATCGACTGAGTCATTGCAACTGCATGATTCAAAGCAGATATGAAGAACATAAGGCCTGAAACATAAATCTGTCACAACTGAATGACTTCAGTTTGTATAAATCAAGTTGTAGCTTTGTCTCCGAGTAATTAGGTTGCCAAGAGTCAACTCTGTATTATGTTACTCAGAGAAAGCATCTATGTGCTTTCAACTTGTTTTCTAAGCAAGAATTCTAATGTGAAATACTAGAAATCAATCAGTGCAAACTTGGAACTTACTACCTTTTGGATAAAGTTCATATTAAGGGATTATAAAGGGTGCAGATAGAGGACACTTGCAAGTATTTAGGCTGCCTTTGTTTGGAAACTGAGCCACATCAGCAAGCAGGTTTGTATTGATTTGGTTTTGTTTTCATGTGGTATATTGGAAGATATCCCTTCATTATTATGCATTCAGGTGAACTGGATTGAATATTTGACAGTGAAGAGACCTACTGGATGCAGAGGAGACTCTAGATGGTCAGTGTTTTCAACAGCTGTTTCCCTACAAAATGAGGCCAGACTGCAGAAGTAAAATACAAAATCATAATTGTCATATAAGAGATTAATGCTTATGATTCACATTTTGAGATGTGTGTTACACATCAGTGGTAAATTTTATTCATATTACTACATAAATCTGAAATTCTAGGCAGGCATTGGTGTTCTTCTAATATTGCATGCAACTGGAATAAGAAATTACTGGGGTAGTCTGGGAGGAAGAGAGGTAGCCAAATAAAATAGGAGTTTATTAAAATAATGCTGAATGTCTGTTAACTGACATTCTCAACAGAAAAATCTAAATTTTTTGTTCTTAGAATTTTAGCATTATTATTTAAAAATTAAAAATACCTAATGTCTGTATCACAGAGTATATATTCCTAGGCAGACAAAGGCAGATGCAGAGACCTTGTTAGTCCACTCCACTGATGTACATCATGCCTGCACCTTCACATCAGTGAGGCAACTTCACATCAGTGCACCACAAAACATGAATGTCTGGCCGCATGATCAGATGGTTTCAGAAATGGAAAGACAGTCCCCAAATTACATTCTGATGAATTATCTTTCCCAAGAGGCTCAACGTGGTGTCAGACAGGCACTGGTGCTAGCACACAGGAGGTGATGAGAACTTGTATTCACAGGAAAGGGAAAAAGCATATTGAGGCTGCCTATATTTGCACCACCCTGCAGTCAAGTCAGGCTATTTTCCTTCTGAAGTGTTGTAACCATAGTATTATGCAATTGGAAGTGCTGACATGTTGCACTTGCTTTATCCAGCACAGTATACTTGTTAAGAGATATTTCATTTCTAAAGGAACATTTTTCTGGTCTAAAATTAATCTGCTTCTTTTCACTGGACTTTTTAAGTGTTTAGTGTAAAACATGGAAACAACTTAAAGCTGAAGATTCCAAATTCAGTGGCAAGCCCTCTTTTACCCACATAAAGCAAACAAACGAAATGGTCTTAGACTGCTGAGATTTTAAAACCTTAGTTGCAAACTGCTGTGAGAAGAAAAGGGAGTGAATTCTAACCAAACCAAAAACCCTGCTGACATGGAGATAGTCAAGTCAAATAGTTCCCAAGAAAGTGCTTCTTTTACTAAAAACTTAAATTCCTATTTGAAAAGAGAATTTGATGGTGGAACTCAACAAACAAGGAAGAACTGATATATTATTGGGATCATAATGGTGTCCTTTTTTTTTTAAACGGAGGAAGAAAGGACTATTGCAAAGAATCCGTGAAATTGGGTGAAAGGATTTCGGAGTTCCAAACTGTCTTATAGCAGATATATAAAAGCATACTTTGTGTGTCTAATATCTTCAGTGAGTAAACAGCTTGAGGAGTTACATCTTACCTGTGTAGTTGTAGTAATATAAAACACAAAAGCTGACTTTGAAAAACAAATTGGTTCATTTATTCTGGATAAACTTTCCACTTAGAGAGTACATCTCACCCGCTAGACATATCTAAAACTAGATATCCATGGGTATAGCTTAATGACATAGAGAGAGAGAGATTGCTGTGGCTTCCATCTTTGCAGGGCTACCTTTAAATTAGGCAGTTCCCAGCACTGGGACATGGTTAGCTCAGGGGGATATCAGAGGCAGTGAAGGAGAAGCAATGCTGAGGATTCAGAAGGGGAGCGGGTTAGGCTGGTAGAACATTGAGCAGAAATACTTGTCAAACTGCAGCATGGAGTTGTCACCCTAACCCTTCTATATAGTCAGTGGACATCACAGGAGGTGATCCAGCTGGTTTCAGAGGAGAGGAATTTACCCTCTGGAAGTAATGGTTCTCTGGTTCAATGAAGGATAGTTTCAACAGGGATTATAAGGGAAGTGTCAGAACTTCAGAGTGAAGGAGATATTACTTTTTCCTGTCTGAGCTAAGAATCACTTGCCTTGTGATTTCTTTTTCCACATCCACTGAAATAAAAATCCAAAGGAGATAAGTAAATCTGGGTTGGAGGCTGTCATGTTCTCTGTATGTGCAGTATTCATTGACACAGATCAGTTGCAAACTCGTGCACTACAAGACTGCATTGGAAATGAGATTAGGCATCACTTGTGCCAGCTGCCATTGTTAGGAGGAACATGGTAGGGATGAGGTCGTTGTCACTTTTGAAAGAAGTGTGAAAAGTTGAAGATATTGACAAGTATCTCAAACCGTGCTTATGTGTGATGAATTAGAGATAGAAGAGGTAGTTTCACAAGTACCATCAAATTACTTCTGCATTATTGATGCCAGTCTGTATGTCAGGCTGAGCCTTGAAAAATTTCAGCCCTTAAGTTTCTTTTAGTTTGTAATTCAGCTGCATGAACAAAAGATATTCAGCAAATATCATTTTCTTCCTTCAAAGATTTGACTGCAGAAGAGATAGCAGGTTTGATCTGACGTGATCATCTAGAAGAAATAGACAGTGTACACTGAGAAAAGTAGCCCACAGATCCTTCTGTTCAGATATACTCTTATTAGATCAAAGAGAATATGTCTTTTTTGATTTAATGTGTTGTCTCCAAAATGCTATAATAGGTTTTGTTTCTGAGATTATTTCTTTGTAAGTGCAGGACTTTTCCATACAACTACTAAATAATTCCCACTGGAAGTTTCTTTCACATCTTATGGCTTGGCAGAACCTTGTTCTTCTTCCTCCCTTTCCTTCTTCAGACTGGTCATTTATCTTATTAGGGAAAAATGACAGTGTGATTATTTCTGGTTGTTATGCAGCAGTGGAAATCATCCAGTCTCTTCCCCCTGGTCTGCATTCCCAAGGAACCACCAATTACTGTGTCTGAGTTTTCTCCACTTCTCATAAATCAGTTATTAAAATAATTAAACAGTGATGTAATTTCAATGTGAAACTTAGCCTTAATGCATTTGATTATTAATAACTGTATCAAAACAATCATTTTTCTCTAAATAATATAATGGACTTTTTTAATATTTGCATCCACCTACGCTTTGTTGCTTAATGCAGCCCTTTTACATGTCTGCAGATCACATCTACTGGCACGATGGGCTCTTACATTGCGCCAGATTCTGCTTTGTTTTGCATGACTGTCAGCTCAAAGCTTTCTCTGTAGAAACTGCCTGACTAATGACAACGTAATGTCCAGATTAAGCCACAGCTGTGGCTGCTGTTCTTAGGTTGGGATGGGAGCCCTGAGGGCAGAAAATTCATCCTTTGTCTGAGCGTATTTAACATGGGAGATATTGAGAGAAAATCAGCTGGTATAATCGGTACACCTTTTCAGTGTTAAATTGTGCCTTGATCAGTTCTGACTGAATTTCCTTCTTGGGATATCCTTCTCCAAAGTATTCTTCGTTTTCCTCCTTTATCAAAGCAGAATTTGCTCTTCTCTTGAATATACTTAGCAAAGATGTGTCAATTGGTTATGGAAGGCGTGTGTCAAATGCATGACATTTCTAATTAGAATAAAATCCACATATTTTCTAGCCCAATATCTGTCTTGTATTCTCAAATGTCAAAGGTAATTGTAACAAGATGCTCTAAAGCTTTCCAATAAACATGTGCATCTCTGTGCTTATTTATAGATAAATTTATGATTATGAAGTTTTGTTTCCAATTTCATACTGTTTCTGTTATTTTCTCCAATTGATATTGGGATCCTACTTGTATGTGTATTTTAGTAAGGGAAATTTGAAAGAAATTTAAGAAGAAAAATGTAGTATCAAACAGACAAAATGGTTTCCATCTAATGTTTGTAATATGACGTTTTTACTGGAGCTTATTTTGATTTCCCAGTTAGAATGTTAAAGCTAGTTAGTATGAAATCCTCTCTTTTCTTCCATCCACGTAATTACTATTCTGTAACTGGCTCTGCATAACTTGATTTCATTATGTTCTTAGGGCCGTTGCTGGAGTTGATGGAGACCCTGATTTAGTTCATATGGAAATTCAGGACCCCAGTGGAGGTATGCAAATAAAAACATTATCAATTGATTCCCCAGTGCATAGTCATTTCTCTCTTGTTTTGGGGGATTTTTTTTTTTTTTTTTTTTTTGTTAGAAGAAGTAGAAATCAGATTCTCTGTTTATCTGTAGTCAGTAAAGCTAAAGCTGTCTTGTTATATAAAAATATAGTTTAATTTGAAATTTACTTTTTTTCCACTCTGAGACGAATTGACGTCAAGATGCTATGCTCCGTTGAAAATGTCCATTAATAGTGAAATTTGTTTTGGCAGTTAAACATTGAACATTTTTTCCTGATTTGCAAATAAAACTGGCAATGTAGCGTTAGTGCTGGATAAGTGTCTGTTAAAGTGGATCGTTACATAGCAGTCCTACTGAACTAACCACTGTCTCCCAGAATTTCCTCATGTTACAGCATCCAGTATACTTTGAGACTTCAAAAGCAAAATAAATGAAAAAAACAGAATAGCAGTCAGGATGTGCTGTACTAAAATGTCACCATGATTCCAAAAGTTGTATGAGTTCTCATTGCCAATGAACTCTTGAAAGATGATTTAATTCCTTGAATCAGGTCATCTAAATTCCTGTGTGGTCTTATAAATTAGTTGTAAATGATGCATAATTTGACTTTCCTCAATCCAGTACCTTGTCTTCATTTCAGCCATATAAAAACACAGAGTTAACGTATTAAAATCTTGATGACAAATTTTCTAAACCTTTTGTGAGTGAGGATTCTCAGACTTGCTGAGCCTCCACAGCCCCATCAATTGCTTTGTGTGGATAGAGTGTAAGAAGTTTGTTTAGGAGCTTCATGGAATTTATGCATATATTTACTTATTTTAATTTAATAGAAACAGTAGAGCAAGATAAAACTCATGAAATATTTATTTCCTGAAGTTCTCAATTAATCGACCTTGTGCAATTAAGATCAATACAAGCATTGCCATTGATTTTAGTGGAAAGAGTATCTTGTGCAACTATGTTTGTCCTGTAAACTACAAAGAGCTGCAAGACTGTGACTGCCCCTTGCTGTAGTTGCTCAAATATGCTTATGAAGAGGACTTGGAAATAAGAAAGAGAACTTGAATCGACTCTAGCTGCCTTTTAAACAGATCCAGATTTTAAAACAGATATTTGTGTTGAGCACACTGGTTTGGCCTTTTCCAATAAAAAGCCGTAATACATGAAATGCATTTCCTACCACATTACAAAAATAATGAAGGATGTGCATGTGGATGTATTATTTACTCTTTCACACTGGAGCATGGAGAAATCAGTAGCCTGAGCACAAGATCATGCACATAACCATTTTCTCACTGAGTTTGTTAAAGTCGTAGTTTCTACTCAGAGGCTTGTGGCATGGGTGAGCTGTACACGTGCTTGAATCTGGAAGAAGGTTGTTGGGCTGCAGCTGTTGTAAAATAAGATCCTGACTCTTCTCTTGCTGTTCAATGAGAGCAGATTGCATAAAAGATGCAGCTTGCACCTAGCTGGACAGGAAGAGAGAGGACATAGACTTCACTGATATAAATCACTGCAGGCTTTTTCAGGAAGGTATTAACTCACACTATAGAAGTCCTGCCCCAGCAGCACAGTTCCAATACTGTCTACACAGCTTTGAAAATAGCCTTTAAAATCCCATACCGTGTCTATTAAACTGTGTCTGATTCTCTTCTCACTTATCACAATTTTATACTGAGACTGATCTATTGATTTCAGTTACACTGTGTAAGGATGCTGCTTCTTTAAAGGAGTAATTTTGCTCTGTGCATAGGTTAACTGAGAAAAGAGGCTCCTTCTATTATCCCCAGCCATGAATGTCTCATTCATCTAATCCCTAATCTCTCTGGACCAGCAAAATTTGGATAATGACAGCCTTCCTCCCACGAATGATCTGAACTGTAAGCAGTTAATGTATTCTCAGTACACTGGAGATTGAAAAACACTTGTATGAGGGCTTAATATAATAATTTTGCAACTAAATCGACTGGCAAAGGCAGCACTATCTCTACATGAATAGCATTTTATACTGCTTTCTTCTCTTTTCCTTGAAAGCCATGTCATGTGTTTCTGTCTCTTCCCTCAGGTTATCGCTACATCACTTGTCAGATTCAGAATTGTTCTGATAAGACAATGACAGTCCAGTTTGCTGGTGTCACTGATCGGGATTCCCTGACTGTGCAGGATGACTACATATTCCTTCAGGTAATGCCACTTTCTGGGGAGACAGTCCATTTTAAAATTCAGAAATACAGTTTTAGACAATAGCGCTGTGATGGAAAAGAGCATGGAGAATCCTGTTCCAGAGTATGAGTGGTGAGTTATGATTTATTACATGGAACCAAGCTGTTCTTTATCAGTCAAAAAAAAAAAAAAAATCTTTAATTTGTGCAGCCTGTTGACTACATACCCAGTTGATTTTAATTCCTCATTGACCTAGCTTCAATTAGACAGCATTTTTCAGGAGGATTATCTAGTTTAAAATTACTTTTTAAAAAACCGTTGTTTGTTAGGCAGAATACATCTCTCCAGGGCTTATGCTTACACTGTCTTATGGGTCCCTTCCATATCTCTGTAGCATGTAAAGGTTCCCTGAGAACAGTTTCAAAGGAAAGCCACTAGCAGAGCAGCAGGTCAGCTTTTCCATGTCACAGAATCACAGAATCACAGTCGATTATCCTGTGAAGAAGTGTTGTTGGGAAATAAGCTATATGACTGTGCTTAGGATCCAAAAGGAAGGAACAGCCATAGCTTGAAAACAATTTGTGATGGAATTATGCTGGGGTTATTCAATTTTCAAATAATGTAATTCCTGGCATCAGATTAGATATTAGGAAAAATTTCTTCTCAGGAGTGGTGAGGTATTGTTAAAGGCTGTCCAGACAGGTGATAGAGTCCCTGGAGAGATGTTCAGGAAACATGGAGATGTGACACTGAGAGACATGATTAGTGCACATGATGGTGATGGATTGATGGTTGGACTAGATGATCTTAGTGCTCTTTTCTGACTTCAATAATTCTATGATACTAAACAACCTTGCCTGCACAAACCTAGTTTGGAGCTCTGTTGACTTTATTGCACCACACAAGTGCAGCTTGAGCAGAGCCGAAAGTATCGTGCTTGGGACTGTCTGGGGTTTGAATCTGCCAGAGCTGAGAACTTCTCAAAGAAAGGTTATGTTCTACCTGATTTTTAATATTTTCTTAGGGAGGCTGTGTGTACCTTTCTCAGTGACTGGCTATGATATATCTCTTACTTGGGTATGATCTGCTTGTCTGTTTCTTGACTCTTGCAGGAAGGCAGTACAGTGTCAATCAATACACACACCACTACCTTGGTGTACATTAGACTGACTTGTCTACAGCTTTCCCCTTATGGCTATTTCTTCCGAAAAGATTTGTCAATTGATAATGAGGCAGAAGATTTGTACACCTTTAGGTCAGCACAGCAACTTCAAAGACCCACACAACTTAAAACATTTAGCACTACAGAGGAGTGAAATGGAGTTAGAAAAGAATTTTTGAATTCAAGTGGGCATTTTTCAGCTCAAATCTTGCATTCATGGCACCAATTTTTCTCAAAGGTACTATTATCTGCGACTCCCACCAAGCACACTCTAAAATCCATTTCACAGTTTGTAGATGGTGAGAATTGCATCTCACCACATATAGTTACAGATTGCTGTGCTCAGCAAAAAAAAGACTGCTTCCTCCTCAAGCATATGTGTGTTGCCAGATACCTTGTATAATTGCATCCGGAGCTGCTGTTATTCTGTCATGTAATGAGTCTGGGCAAAGAAGAAATGGAGGTGCAACTTGGAAACGTGTGCATTAAATACTGGACAGTTGCTTTTGCAAAACTATGCCACTGGTAAAATGGTCTCTGTAGCTTTGAGGTCTGTTAATGCCAGCAGAAGATGTAAACACAAAGGGGGAACATCTCTAGTCCTTTCCTTTTAGACTTATTGCAGTACATCACAGTATGCACTATAAATCTTGCTTGTTGCTTAGCTGGCTCACAGTTAACCACATCTATATTACCAAGGAACAGAAGATATCTCTGCGATCTTTTAGTCACATCTGAAATGCAGCCACCTTTGAGGTATGGTGCAGTACATCGCTTTTGGCTTTGCCACTGAAACCACACAGCAGTTGTGCATCTGAGAAACAGCATACTTCTGAAGCCACATGAAAGTTCATTTTTCACTAGGCTAAAACATTGCAATGTAAGTAAGAATCAGACCAGGGACTGCTCTTGATATCATAGCAGTATCTGTCAGAAAAAAAAGATGGTCAGTCATCTGTGTAGAAAGAGGAGAGCCTGAGATTATAGTGTTGCCTCAAGTGTCACTCATCCACCCCAACTGGCAGCCGTGAACCAGAGCAAGGCAGTCTGCAGGACCAGTCCTGTTCCTGTTCACAGGCTTTAACCAAGTACTCAACCCAGTGTCTTTGGTATGTCTATATCCGTGAAGATGAAGAGCTTTCTGGCACTTGCTGCTTTCTTTAGTTTGCACTGACAGCCAGGCAGTTTTAGAGGTGATTTTAGCAGGTTGATTAAAATTTTGAGACTATTTGTAAGACAGACGAGCCTTTAATGTCAGCAAGGCTTGGCACAACTAGCTCCTTCAACTCTAGTCCTCTGCTGCTTTCCATCATCCCTTGTCATTTAAAATTAGTCACATAAGATAAATGCATAATGAAAAAGGAGGGTACTGTAAGATGGATAAGACTGATATTTAACACTAATTAAATAAATGGTGAACTTTTTGCTTTAATCCATCACTTAACAAATCATATTCTTAAAGGGCATCACATCCTTTCTACCAATAAAAAAGACTGGTTTAAAAAAAACAGTAAAATGATGATTACAGTCTTAGATATTTTTAAATATTAAAGCAAGTGGGCCTGCTATCATGCATCAGCTCTATTAGGAGAAAAAATAAAAAAATAAAAAAAATTCAGGCTTACTTGCTTTGGGATAGGCTGTTCTCCAAATCAGGTTCATTTTATAAACACATACTTCAAGAATGTGATAACGTACTGCTAAATACTGTGTTCAATGTGGCAAACACCATTTGATTTAATTAGGAGCTTTACCAAGCAGTTAACTGCAAAACCTTGATTTTTTTTTTTTAATCTCCTTTTAGTATTATGGAAGCCACAGTGAACCTTCATTTGACATGTATCTTCCCTGAATTAGATTAATTTTTAAGGTTTTTTCATAAATGACATTGAATTGCTGCCTTTCATTTAACCATCAGCTTGCTCCATTTATTTCCTTCCTTTGCTCTGATATGACTTACTTAGGAGGTTGAAGTGAAAACAAATGAATAAAGAGTCTCTTAAACTGTTATCTCCTCTATTTTTCTGTCTCAGTAAAATTTCATTTGTCTGCTTGAGCAAGGTAGTATCCATATTTGTAGAGAATGTGAAAAACTGCCATAAGAGTATTTTTCCCCCTGGTGGTTTTGTCATACAGCATTTTGGCATTCATTTCTGGCCACGGTGCTACTGAGTATTTTCAGCACGGTGCATCAGAACAATGTTTGCATTGTTTTTTTTAGGACTTATGCAAAAGTTTTAATATTACCTCTATATTGCCTATTATAAAGTGGAGAAAGTCATTTGCTGGTATGCTTTTCAATGTGCAATTCTGTTGGCTTTCTTAGGTGAAAATCTTCATAAAATCCCAGATAGGAAACGTAATTTGTCTTCAGTTCTATACAAGAAAGCAGTTGAAATATGTCTTACCTCTGTGTTTAAGCGTAGAATTGTATCTTCAGGACATGTAATTGATTTTCAAACTGGCTGACTGAAGATGTGGGAATTGCATCATTGTCTTCTGTACTGCATGTTAGCATCTTGCAGTGGGAAATGTCTCATCCTGCAAGGCAAATATTAGGCAAACATAATGAATGCTTTATATAATAGCATGGCTTATTCAGTCTTTTATGCTTATTTGAGTAGTGTTGCTGGCAAATCACTTGCCCTTGAGGCATCTAGTGTTCACAGCCACTGTACCACCTTCTTGCCTCCTGTCTGCTGGCAGGGGATTTCCACAAAAGGGCAGAAACGTGGGAGGCTGAAGGATGAAAGTGTAAATAAGTTAAAAAGGACAAGGCCAGTGAGATAGTGACATCTCAGGTATCACTCATAGCAGATGGACTGACAAAAAGAAGGAAGGAAATTACTTTCTTCTTTCTAAAGAGAGGGAGACAAGTTTGAGTATGCTATTTTCCCACAACTTCAGATATATTCTTTTATAAGCACACTGCAAGATAATCCAATACAGTAGAAGTAATAGCTATATATTTCAGTTCCTTGCTCAAAAAAATAGTAATAAAAATTTCTAATACGAACCATCAACTACCAAACAATTCTGTTTTTCCTTTATATAGACAACATCAGCAAATCGGACCAAGTATTATGTATCCTATCGTCGAAATGGCTTTGTGCAGATGAAGTTGCCAAAATATGCCTTGCCAAAAGTAAGTGCACACATTTTTCTTCCTACTTCTGTATTTTTATTCTTCTCTTTCCACCTAAACTAGCTTTACTCATTTCTTTCTTAAACCTCAATGATTTAAGACGATAATTTCTCGTTGTAGTGGATTTCTGATTTGTGGTATATTCTTACCCTACTGTTTTTATGTTTAGTGTGGGGAAGTAGTAGCTCTAACCATAGAGAGCAAGAACATAGGCTAGCCTATATGTCATCAGATACCACAGTAGTTTCTGAGCTCTTTGAAGCAGTGCTACACACCCAATAGCAGTACAATGCCAGTGTTCTTTCAGGAATGAATTGCAATTTAATTCCATGTGGTGTTTTTTGGTATAAGTATAATATAAGAGAGTTTCAGCAGCTGATGATGCTCTATTTCATTAAGAAATCCCCCATATGAACTTTAATTACTGAAAAGAATGGCAGAGTTTTTTTGAGAGTTTCCCTAAATCTAGAATATTTTTATATTTGCACAGTAAATTAGCAGTAAAGCACAGACAGATATTTCTATGCAGTCTGAATGATGCAATTGAAATTTTGTGCTGCACACAATATGTTTCGTGTTTTTCTGTATACTTAGAAGGCGTCTGAAGAAAAATGACTTAGCAGCTTTTGTAGACCCAGTGGATAAAACCCAAGTAACGTGGCCTCCCACTTCATCCTGCCTCTAGCAGGGATTTATTTTACAGACCTCCTAATGTTATATTTTAGGTGGTTTTGTGTGATTCCATTGCTTTATGTATTAGAGAACTAGGAAGTACCATCTGTGCATATCTTGAAATGCACTAGTTCAATTCACTGACCAAGCAGTTAATGACAATGCAGTACAGTTTATTTCCTTGCTTTGTTGCTACTCTTGCAAAACAAATAATTATATATATTTTTTAACTAAGCAGTGGTCTGAATACTTCTGCTTTTAAGTATACAGCATATTAACAAAACTCTCAACTAAAATCCTCAGATATTATTTGGACATGAATCTGAGATTTGGCTACATTCCCAGTAGCATTACGCAGATAGCAATTTATTGATTTATTTATTTATTTTGACAGGCAATGGATAGTCAAGGACAGGTAAATATATCAGCTCTCCCACATAATTACTTCAATGTTTCAAGGCCTTCAGTGTACCCTTTTATGCTTTCTTGGGGGAATTTGTAATTAGGAAAACAACAGGGGGATATCCAGATGTAAATGTTAAAATGTTCCAAATGTGGGCAGTCTGATGGATTACAGACCACCAGCAACTTCTGTTGGGGGCAGGGACCTCAAGTGCCTGCAGCTTATGGGTGGATGACCTGCACCAGGGCGAAAGGAGCAAGGAGCAATAGAAGAGTGGAATAAACAAGGAAAGAAAAAGAAGGAACTCCTCTGGCAGATGACCCTAACTTCCACTCATTCACAGCCTATTGCCTCTCTGAAGTAGTCAGGAGGGGCTGAATGAACATAAAATAGAAACAAAGAATGTGGAAACAAAGAAAAGAGGTGTTCAATTGATCTCATACTGGAAAGGAAGGGTGTTTACATCAGTGTTTAAGTGTTCATGTTTTCTTATTTCTGAATACCCAAGTAAATAATTAAAATTACATACTAATTGTCAGTATATTAAATCAGTTAAAATTCTCTCAATCAGAATGTTTTGTCCAAATTCCTGAAGAACTAGCAGCACAACAGTGCAAGTGTTGGCTATGTTAGCTCGTGTTGTAAAACCATTTTTTGTTTGGAAATGGAAGGGCAGACATATTGTGCAAAGGAGCCAGCCATTTCTCCACAACTAAATGAGACTATTTTCTGGTTCCTGTAGGCATCATGTTTGTAATGGGTTAGTTTTTGTCATTGTGAAGAACATCAGTAGATTTTGTTGAAGGGCTAGAGACAAGGAGTGAGGGATCTAGATCACTCTCCGATGGAGCTTTCGTTAGCTTTAAAACCAGTTTAAAAGATCCCTCTCCACTCATTCATTACAGTTCACTATGGCCTCTGTTGTATTTGTGGGGTCAATCTACAGAAAATATCACTGAGATCAATGATCTGAATAAAAAATGGTCTTAGAAAAAAAGTATAAATTATCTTTCAGAAAGGAAGGTCAAGAGGCAGCTTGATTATTGCGAAGAAGCCTCCTTCTTTTGAGAAAGTACTTAATATACTTGAAAGTGCTGTAGAAGAGAAAGATGGACCCATAAATGGTAACTGAAGCCAGCCTTGTTCAAATTAGAAACTCTGCTCAATTTCTTATTAGTGTTGGTGATAAGTATTTGAAAAAGTGCCAAGAAAAGTGACAGAAATTCTAGATATTGAAATTTTAAAATTGTATCTAAATGCCCTTCAGGGGGATTTGCTCCTCCTGCATGTCATATGTTGTGCAGAAATAATAGTTGGGAAAAAAAACGAAGAGCAAACTCTAAGAGATCTAATCCCCAATTTTAGCCTTCAAATCCATTAGTCTGTAAAAGATGATTAGTTTACTGGACATGTGATCTTACTGAGTGCATTTCTGACACGTTCAAAAAGTGTCAGCCATAACTCACTGCTGTTTCTGTCTTATGTAGTCTAGATTGTTTGAAATAACCCTGAATACTGAATTCTTTGTCCTTGCCAGTATCGTTTATGTTTATTTGTCTATTCTTTTTTCCTTCTAAGGAGGTTAACTAGAGGCTTGGCTGAGTAAATAAATTAGAAGTTAACAGTTCCATTTTGGAAAGAGTCAGGGGCTAGCTAGGAACAGATTGACTGTTTCATTTGGAAAAGAATGTTTTTATGTTGTTCCTAGTTGAGGCTGTACCCGATGAGTGGAACGAAATATTCTGTATATCTTTAGCATTTTGATGATGCCTTCAAGAAAGTTTCTTTGGTATCTGCTCACAACAGAGCTGAAAATTTCACTAAGAGGGCCTGGAAGCCAGACATCAATTAGAGCAGCAATGAATGTGAGAGATTTTAACATTTTCTGTAAAAGATATATTTTTTAAAGTGATTTGCTATCTCTTTAGAGATCAGCAGAAATGTTGGTTACTACAGAAAATAGAGCAGCTCTGAAATTTTTTATCTCATAGTATTTCAGTGAGAGTGCAACAAAGATGTGTTTTGGTCCAATCTGGGCAGAATAGGAAAGATAAATATGAGCAAATTATGGGAGAAATTTTGCAAAGGAGCGGGATATCAGCAAAAACACTGACACATGAGACTTCAAAAAATCATCTTCCAAATGGTATCTGTGATGTGGCATGTACCTGCCCAGAGATGGAGCAGTCAGTGTCCATAGGGAAGGGAAAACTGTACACAAGTCAGAGAGTACTACAGGATGGTCAAGGATTTGTCTGAAATCATCAGAAGAGCCCCCTCTGGAGCCCCAGGCTCTCACCTGAGAGAGTACTGCTGGACTTCTCTGATCTTGTTCTTGTGCAGCACAGACGCATTTTACAGTAATTTTATTATGGAGATAGAAGGAGCATTTTCAAACGGAGTAATTTAAAAATGTTGATGTTTTTGTTTTCTTTTGATATGAAGAGGTTGAAGATCTGCAGAAAATTATTCCTTTTTTTTTTTTAATCATTTTTATGTTGCTTTTATTTGCATTTATGTTTGTATTTTTCCAAACATAGCCCCAAAAGAAAAAAGAGAAAAGGATGAAAGCACTGTATCTCAAGGCCTCCTTACTCATCTATCAAAGACTGATAGAACCAGCCTTCAGCAAAGTCTTACATTTTCTAAACTTCATTTAATTTGTTCTTTCTTTCCGTCTCCGGGTCCACTGTGCCACTTCAGGCTGCTTTTTTGTAACAATAGTACCTGTGTGTGTACAGAACAGAGCTGGTGGTAGTCGTCTAATGAACAGAAATCAGGGTTTTTTTAGCTGCTTTTGAGGGATTTTCTGTAGCATGTTGGATGTTGACACCACACTGAATCACACCACTGTCTCATGTACTTTGCAGGAGTCATGTGCTGGCCATGAGGATCTGTCCCAGGGAATTCTAGAGAGGTCCCAAGAGTTTCAGCAATTCAGATTGAGCTGTTTTCAGCCTGGAGCAGGGCTTTAACTGCTACCTCTGGCAGGGTGGTTCTGCTGAGGGGTGCTGGGTGCAGCCCCACCAACCACCACACTTGTCTTGCACGAAAATCCCTTCAGCAATGATTGCCCTTGTCTAGGGGAGTGTGCTTTGCAGGAGTAGCGTGTTGGTTTCTGATCCGTGTTTATTATATTATCTCCTTTTTTGGAGATTCTCAAGACCTGCCTGGATGCTTTCCTGCTCAACCTACCTATTGGTAGGGAACCTATGTTAGCAGGGAGTTGGGCTCTCCAGAGGTTCCTTCTAACCCTTATGATTCTGTGATGTGAAGTTGTGCCTTAACTAATACTGGAAGTGGAAACTACTTTATTCTTGTGTTAGCCAAAAACACTGACTAAACCAAGACATCTGCTACAAGTCATGTAAACTTTTACTCTTGCAGTTTGTAATTAATTATTCTGAGTCCCCATCCCACCTCTGGAAAATAAACTCTATTGGTATGATCTCCTTTTATGATCTGAAAGAAGGCATTTATTGTTATTGTATTTGTTCCATGGTGCCTACAAAAACTTAACAATGGAGTAATTATATCCTACTGCAATTCAGAAAGTAAATACTTAGTTCTGCAAGGATATGGAGTGAAAGAAGCATATTTCATTTATCTTGATCTCTGTGTGTCTTTTCTATCATATTATATTATGTGAGCTAGGCACTAAAATTTTTTTTGGGGTAGCCAAGATTAAAGAGAGATTACAGGGAATAAATAAAAACAAAATAATAAAATCCTATTACTTTTGAAATAACTGAATGTCTTTAATGTATTCATGGTAACATGAATTTTCTATACACCCTTTTTGCTAACTGAATATATTCTGTTTACTTGATTAACACCTAGTGCTCTAAAGGGCACTAAACAGGCCTGTGTCTTGACTCATTCTGGGACATAAATCACTATGTTAATCACGGGTTTTCTTTCAAACTTCTGTGTCATTCAGTAATAGATATAATGCTATCAGGAGTAAAAATTTTTGAGCTGTTTTTCCTCCTTCTCCTTAAATAGCTATCAGTCTGTTGAAGCGTGTATTCCCTGCTCTGTCAAGCTCCCTTTTCATTACTGTTTTAAGGATATACCTTTAAATGGATCCATTCATTAATAGCAGAAACGGCAGGAAAGATTCATGCAGCCTTTTTGTCAGCAGGCAAAACTGTCTTGAAGCTGTGGCTGTGTTATGGTTGAATTACTAAGTCTTGGGACTGTGAGAGCTCATTTAGCAACTGGTTTATCCCCCAGGACTTGTTTTGCCGCTTGGGCAGCCCCTACGCCCAAGGGAGGCTGTTTCTCCATGCCAAGCAACAGAGCAGTGTGCAGCTGCATCTCCATCCTTCTGAAGTGATTTTGGAATGTCTATCAAATGTAAAATAAAGAGAAACAAAATAGAAATGCGGGTAGTGGTGGTATTTGATGCAGTGATAGTATTTGTTTCCCAGGAGGTGTCATGGCACCAGCAAGTGAATCTCTGCTGTAGCAGCCATCGATCTGAATGGCTCCAAGTTGTACAAATCCATCGGAGGTGGATTCAAGGAACTCTTCTTTTCTTCACAGTGTAGCTTGTTATTGATTTCTCGCCTTGCACCGTTTTACTCAGCCAGGCAAGGAAGATTAGGAAGATTATCTTTGGGATATGTGCCATCCTGTTACCTTGGTTGTACTTAAGAGATTACAGGGGTATAAATGTGGTGCATCTGGAGGTCAAGTCTGAGACTACACAGCTCTGAGTGCTTATTTCTGTTGCACTTGTTATAAATTCCTTCCTTGTGATTCTCTGTTTAATTTTTCACTTGCTTAGGTTAATGTCTCACGCAGTCTAACCATTAAATGTCCGTAGGGCAAGGGGTGGAATTCTGACATGAACTGTAAGATTAGAAAAACAGTAATTTTGAGTTTCTTTTATATTTTCCTTACTGAAGTGCCCTGGACAGTAAGTTCAGCCTAGCAAAACTTTCTGACTTCTCATTGTCATGTGCAGTGGGCAGTTGGGCTGATGGGTTGGAGGTGGCACACTGAAGACTCAGATGCTGTGTTTGTTCATCAATTTCTTCCTCTTAAATTCAGCATTCCAGCAAAAGGAATAGTAGAAGAGTGACATGACAGTCTTATTTTGTTTCAGCTAGACTTTAAAGAGTCTGTCATTCGAGATTTTAAGGGATATTGAAGAATCAGACATGAAATTTGCAATTTTCCTTACTTTTGTCAATTAATTTTCCCAGAGAATTATATCAAGACTGTGGGTAGAAAGTGTGGTGCAGGATTAATGCAAAGTACTGTAACTGAAGGACTGCTCTGCTTCCTGAGGGAAAAAGAAATCACTGCGAAAAGAAATAGCAGTAAGGCTGCACTGGAAATCTGAAAGTGTAAATGCTAGATGAAAGGAACCAAGTTCAAGGAAGCGGAAAGACAATTTTTCTTGCTAAAACCAGGACTTGTTAAGTTGTTCCCTGATAGAAAGAGGGCATCAAAAAGTCTGACTGTATATCTCTTTCTTGGTAAGAGTCACAGCCATATGACTGCATTTATTGCAGTAAGGTACTCCAGTCAAACCACTCTTTCACCCAGTCTTTCCAGACTTTACAAAATTCATCTTTACCACACATTTTAGCTTTGGATGCATTTCTTCCACTGGACCTGCAGCTCCTAACACTGTTTGAGGATGGCAGCTGGTACCCCTGCAGCCGCTGCCTCCCACCTGTATGTGGGAATGACCTCTAAGGTCATTCTTTATTGCCTTCTTTGGACACTCCAGTGCCTCAATATCTTTCTCAGAGTGAGGAATCCAAAACTGAACAGAGTACTTGAGGTGTGGTGTCACCAGTGCCAAATAAAAGTATCTGCATTAACTGCAGTATTGCTTTTGTTCATGGCATAATTATGTAAATGATAGCTTTGTTGCAAACTGTGGCATCACAGAAGACTAATTTTTTTTTAGATTTCCATGAAAAAAAAAAAAACGAGACCAAACATAAAAACAAAGTACTGTTTATTTACTCTTTTCTCTGACTCTGTTTCAATTCTATTCCTACTTACAGGATAATCAGGGCAACTATCTCACACTGTAAATGGAAAGGTGACTTCAGTATTATGTGGTTTAAGGCAGGAGTTGAAGCCCTCATTTTTAAAGCTTATTTTCCCCAAACTTATATTCTCTTGACATTTTTGCTAGCTTTATTTCATATTCACTCCATCACCCTAGTTATTTTTTTTCCAGTTACCGGGTGACCAGCACTCTATACAATCTCCCTAATAAGTGCCAAGAATGTCATAAAGAATTTACAAGTTTTCTGCCTCCTTGACTAGATGTCACTTTGTATGTAGCCCCAACATCTGACTTTCTGCAACCTTATCCACTTGTAAACGCAGGCCCTTTTGTTGTTTGCTAAGCTCAACTCAGTGTTGCCACTTTCTGATTTATTTCTTCTGTTTAATATTAGTGTTAAATTATTTTTCTCATCTGTGTGGTTTTTTTGTCTGAGAACTTTGGAGTGAAGGAGCTGGAAAATTGTTAAGAAAGCTATTGCAATATTCATGCCTGAGATTCTTGAGAAAATGCAGAATGTTGACTCTTATTTTATTATTGTTGAATATTTAATTCAATAGGTACTGTTACATAGTATAACAGACTCAGTGCACAATATAACTACTTCCTCTGCGTAACTGCTGGGTCTCTTTTTGTTGTGTTATGTGCTATGGACAAAATATTTCTTAGCTGTTTGAGTACCTGAGGATTATTTTTTAGGTTACAGTGTTACAAAACTCACAAGTTTTCCATGGACTTGCATTCAGATCTAGGAAAATCATTCACTTTTCTTTTTTCCTTTTCATTCATGAATCCAAATGGTAGAATCAGTAGCATTTGTTTTCATGTTGAAAGCCAGAAACAATGTTTTTTGTTTAATTATTCCTGTAAAAACTTTCACACACTGATGATTTTGGGTCTTCACTGAGCTGGTGGGATCATCCCTCTAATGACCTCAAGCCAGAAGGCAGAGCCCAGCCACCTCAAACTGGTGGGGTGCAGCATGCTAGTTAGTATTAGGTTGGGAAATTACTGTCATCTAGCTTCCCGATGCATTTTTCCCTACAGTAGTATTCAACTTTTCTGGCAGACCTATTGCTTGTGCCACTTAAATGATGGAAAAAATAGTCGTTTGTACCTTCTTTTCCTACAGGATTTACAGATAATCAGCACGGATGAAAACCAGGTATTTGTGGCTGTTCAGGAATGGTACCAGACAGACACATACAATCTGTACCAATCCGACCCACAAGGCATTTACTATTCTATCCTGCTGGAGAACGTCCGGAGCACAAAGCAGCCAGAAGAAAATGTCCTGATAGATATTCTGGAGGTAGGCTTTTAGTTCTTCCAATGTCTGTGGTCTAGGTGGAGTTTTCATTCTTTTATTTGGATTATGAATATAAATAATTTTCACAGTTGTCTTTAATGTAAAAAGGCTAGGATTTCTTTCTTGCTGTATGGCTTTTTTTCTTCTCCGTGGTACACTTCCTGACTTGGAGTATCTTAGCAAGTAGATCTTTAAATAATAAACCCGAGAGCCTTGTGCTAGGTTTTGTGTCACCTCTGACAAGTGAAGAATCAACAAAATTAAATACTGGACAGCAAATTCACTTGCTTTCACAGGGTGTATTGTGCCAGCAGTGTTTGCTATGTGATGCTATCTTATGAACAGTTCTATCTTTGATCTTATCTCTCGTGTGTTTCGCGAGATAAATGAATAAAGAATATAGCGTTTTGGAAGGCACAAACTTGTCATCAATTCAATTCTTCCTGCTGCTGACTTCCATGTGAAGCAAGTACGTTTGCACCAGTTTTGTTCTTTCTTACAGCATATAGTACTGACCATTAACAGGATCTCAAACGACATGGACCTTTCTTCTGACCCACTTTGGCCACTGTTATGCTCTAACTTGTCTGGTGTTAGTTTTCTGGTGGTTTTTTTGTTTGTTTGTTTTGTTTTGTTTTGTTTTTGTTTTGTTTTGTGTTTTACAAACAGGTCTTCCTAAATGTACCAGCCTTCTTGTGGAAACGGTCAGCAGTAATTCTGATTACAAGTATTGCACTTACAGAGGTGCTAAATGGCTCTAAATAGGCTCTTCTTGGTGGGAACATGATAGCATTTTTTTTTCCCTCCTTTATCTTCTTCATCATTGATTAGCTTTTTCTTTTCAAACAGCTAGAGTAAAACATTTACTAATTACCAATTTACGCACAGATTATTTTCTATGCTGACCCTATTTAGAAATAGAACTACTTTAATGAGTAAAGCTGTAAATTGTGTGCCACATTCCCACAGGGTGATATACTGGGAGCAGTATTTTGCAGCTCATTGCTTTTGGTCATTCCTGTAGGATGCAAAGCCATAAGAGATTAAGGTACTATCTCTTCTCTCAGCATCACCTAGAGCACATCAGTTGTGTGGAGATGCCAACTCTCACTCTCCTTTTGTCTGCAACAGTTACTTATTTAATTCAGTGTCACTCGTAATTTAAGAATTTCACAGTGTTAATGAACAAAAGTGAGAGATCCTAGATCATTGTGTACACAGAATTAATTCATAAGGTTGCATTAAAAAGAACATGTGCAAATGATAGAGTAATTGAAAGACAGTTCTACATCTTTAGAATTGTTTTTGGAATTAGGTTGCATCATAGGAGGGCAATTTTATTTGTTTAAAGTAAGAAAGCCTGCAGCTTTCAGATAGCTTGTAAAATAAACATAGTGTTTGTCTTCTTTACTAAATAGTGATCATCTATTCGTATCTGCAAATAGCATGTGGATTATGTACACTTTATAGCTAATAAAGATAAGTTGAAGACGGTGGGAACGTATTTTTGGGTTCTTTTTTTAATGTACTTTGATTTTCGCTGTGGACATTTTTATGCATGTATCCCATAATTGGAACAGAAATCTTTAACACAGAGGTGATCTTCAGTGGTTGACAATTTCCATCAGTGTGTAATTGTTAACATTTTCACTGTTGTTCTTCATTACCTGTTGCTGTCTTCACTTCATCTTTTGCTGGTACATCTACTATAAGCTCTTTTACTTGTCTGCTTTTATTTTCTCTTATGTACATTGTCTTCTTTGTACAGTATTTCATTTCTGCTAACGTTGCAAATATGATGGGGAATAATTGCCAGATATTCACATCAAAGAATGGCAAAAGTATTAACTCTCCAAAAGCAGTATGCCTTTGAAATTTGTATCAAGTGCCGCTGACACGACTCAGTCACAAATTTGACTCAGTCATATTTGAAAGCAGATACCCAAATGTGCTACTTCTATACTGGATCCTGTTTTGTTTCCTGTATGACTAAGAGCTCCACAAGTTGGAGCATATATTCTCCATGCTTACTTTCTTGCCTAAACAGTGACTCTTAGGCATTTAAATTTTAATCGCATATTGTTATATAACTGTATTTTTTTGTATTTCAGTAACTGCTGCTAATAAACTCTGTGGGCCTATCTGAACACTAGTAGCAAATACTGTTCAACTGTTACTAAAAGAAAAGTGCAGTAATTATTGTCACAGAATACAAAGCCACAACAGTGAAAGTGTTTACACAATTGGTTTGTAAGGTGCAAATGACCTTTCTGAAAGTACTGAGGAACCACAATAAGAAAGTGGAAAAACAGCTACACTAAAAAAAATCAAAAGAAAGCCAAAGGAACGGCGTTCTTGAATTCCCTGACTTGTCTTACTCTAGGAAACTACTTTCATATTTTAGGTAGCTTCTGGATTGAAGCTGAGTACTTAAACACTCCCTGGTGTTTAAATGTCCTCTTCTGCACAGCATGTTGTTTGCTATGCAACTCTTTTCCCTTCACTGTAGAAAGACACTAACGTCCCACTTTTAGACCAGGAAAATAAGTCAAGGAGTGGAAAGTGACAAAGAATTTCTCTGTCTCATTGTCACAGTTGACTCCAGTAGGTAAATTCAACATACAGATCTTAAAATATTTACAGAAAATTCAGATATGAGATTCCAAAGGTCACAAGACAAATATATTGGAAAGTGTATACAGTGGTAGGGAGGTTTTAAAGCTGCCAATGTTATGCAGTGTAGTTACCATTTTTATTTTTATTTGCTCATTATTATTATTATTTTATTTTTTAGCTAATGCACCACTCCAAACCTCATTGTTCTGAACATTCTCTGAAGACTGATGCCTCTTGAAACTCATTATTTCAAGTAGAATTTATGCCTTTCTTTCAAAACAGTGCTGAAGTGCTGGTCAGCTTTTATCTTTTAGAGCATTGGTGAGGTGTAGTTAATTGAGACACTGAAATTTTTTTCATGATATTTCTGTGCCTGATAGGATTCAAACTCCATATTCTGCAGAGGTGAGGTTACCCTAGCCCCTTGGCTGGATTACAGATGGGAATGGGAATGAAGAACTTTTTCAGTCTGATTCTCACTGTATGATTATATGGAGCGATTGATATTTATTAAACAAGACTGAGAGAAGAAAAAAATATTCACAAAGTATTACTGTTTTTGCCATCTACAAAGAAGAGGGATTCCTCCCTTGCAGTCCTTGATCTAATTACTGCTTAAATATTTAATAGTATTCACTACAAAAAATATATGCACAGAAATTGTAATGCAGCTCTACCATCCTCAGTACATGTTTGAACTGCTCAGCATTCATGTTCATGCTCTCTTTGGAGGAAGGAATGCATAATAAATTCCCAGCAAGTTGAAGTAGCTTTGACAGTTAGGAATGCACATTCCTTATTTTTTCCACTCTTATCACCTGTATTACCATGCAATTGACTGTTGACTTGAGTCAATGCTGAGCTTCCAGCATCCTGGAGGATTAAGCTGATCTCAGGTACATGGGTTTTAAGGGGGAAGGAGCTTGTGAGAACTTTGGGTAGCAAAACAGTTATGGAAAATTTGATTATCTGGATTTAAATGTATTTCCAAGTTCTAGGGTATTACTGTAACCAACAGAATATAATCTCTGTAGACTTTGGTCAGTTCCTTAGAAAAAGAAATATATTTATGAATGATAGAGATCAAATCTTTAGCCTGCTGCTATGGATGCCTTCTCTTCAGCCTAAGCACAGATATTTTTTAAAATGTGTATCAAAGGAAGTTAGTGGTATTTGGGGGAGAGAAGAATGGGGAAAAAAAAAAAGGAAAAAAAAAAAAAAAAAAGGAAAAAAAAAAAAAAAGAGGAAACTCTAAGTGTTTCTGATAAAAAGTAAATAGTAAAAGGCAGATATTCCTGTTCATGCTCAGACCTGCACAATTGGGCAGCTATACTATGCTGGAAATGGTGTATGAGTAGATAGATGTTTCCAAGAATTTTTCAGTAATTCAGAAAGCCTCATAAGTAATCATAGGGTAAACAGGGCACTCTTAATGAAACTTTCTAATTTGATGTGAGATCTTACCTCTTTGTCCTTTTCCTCTTAATACTTTGTTTTATTTTTATTTTTTCTCTTTTAAGCTATCGTTCATTTCCATAATGGAGAAAATACTAGAGGCATGCAGTTCAGAGCCACAAAAGAGCAGCTGATCAGCAATAATCCATGCCAAAAAAATGTGTATATGCTGGTTAATAACTTTTTCTCATATATGCTTCAGGTCAGAGGTGTAAAAGGAGTCTTTCTGGCCAACCAGAAGATTGATGGGAAAGTTACAACCCTAATAACCTACAACAAAGGCCGTGACTGGGATTTTCTAAACCCTCCAGACATTGATATGAATGGAAAACCTACCAACTGCAAACCTGTAAGTGGTCCCATCCTCTGTCTGAACTGCAAAAGAATTATTTCTATGGACAGTATGTGTAGCAGTGCAGGCAACCCAGGAGCTTTGTGCTGAGATTACCAGTTAAATTAATACACAAATCTACTTGCGTGACATGAGCAGGGATTTAGCTAGCTGTTAGTCCAGTCATCTTGTACAATGAGTCATGACTCCACCTATAGCTCTGCATTACTTATTTTAGAGTTTAATTTGATGCAAAGAAGACAGCTTTTCTTGTGTGTCATCCACGCAACCTAATTCAGAACAATCATAACAGTAAGTTGTTTCAGGATATAAGAGGCACATCAGATGCATCTTACCAATGTCTTTTTTGTTTCCATCTTTCATACTTTTATTTCATCTTAAAGCAAGATAACCCTGTTAAAGGAACTCTTGACAGTTGCTTGGAAATAAAAATCACATTTAATTGCATCAAAAAGTCTTTTTTTTTTTTTAAGTTGATGTTATTGTAGTCCTAGCTACCCATAATATCTCGTTTTTTGCGCTGTACTGAAAAACTTCATATTTTTGTCAGTGATTCTCCATTCATGGGGACTCCAGGCTCTGAATTTCTAGGCAAAATAAATGGTTTCAGTCCTGCTACTGGCAGAAATTTAATCCTTCTCCACATAGAAAGAGGAGGGCTGGAGATGTTGGCTCCTGTTTGAAAATTTCAGACTGTGCTATATGTCTTAAGCCTATGGGTCCTGAATCTGAGCTCTCAGATCAGTGGAAGAATAGCAGAAGCAGCAGCTGCTGAGCACCACTGGCAGGCAGCAATAATGACCTCCAAGTGCCACTTCAGTAAGTGCAAGAGGCAGTAAGTTGCTTAGCTAAGAGAGATGGTGATCATCCAAAAGTCATTAAACTATTTTTATGATTTTTTTTTCTAAAAAAGGAAGTTTACCTAATTTTTAAATTAATCATCATTTTACCTAATTACTTGAGACCAGCAAACATTCTAATTATTGCTGTTGCTGCTAGCTAGAGACTTTAAGCAGTTCTGTCACATGGGTTTTTTATACAATGATTTCATTCCAACTTCTTTTTTATTGTCAGAGTCAGACTATGGAAACACTCTTGTTAGATGGCTTAGCGTGGTGTTTTGGTCTAGACTCCGCTGGAAACAGCCATTCTCTGTAGGGGTACATCAGTGCAACTGTTCTCTGTGTGGGCTTTCATTATCACATAAGCGTAACTGTTACCAGCATTTTATTTTTTTTCAACCTCTGTTCTTTTTCCCCCACAAGCCTGATTGCTACCTTCACCTCCATCTCCGCTGGGCAGATAATCCGTATGTGTCAGGAACAGTCCATACAAAGGATACTGCACCAGGGCTCATCATGGGGGCAGGTAAAAGAACAACATTATTTTGCAAAACCTGAAATGTAGTACGAATTGTTGATTTAGTATTGATTTAGTATTTTGGATTATGACATCTACCGTTATAGAAACATTACTAAAATAAGGCTCTCACTGAAGAATGCTCTCACTGAAGAATGTTCTTTTACAGGATCCCTGGATCAAAAGATGTAGTAAAAGTTAATTGAATCCCCCAGAGCTCAGTCTTCTAGGACAGCTCTGTAACAGTTAATGCCATTATGTTTCTCTATGTTGTTTAGTGTCTCTCTCCCCATTAATGAAGTATGAAGCAGTGTGATGGCTGAAGGACCTGTCATGTTTCCTGGAAGTGAAGATCCTTACCATCTCCTCTGGCATCATGAACAGCCCAGTAAATCCAATAAATCTAAACAGTGGCCAAGTCTTTGTTCTTCATAAAGATCATTTGTTTTGTAATATTTACAAATTCCTTTCCAACTAAAGGGAGATGAAGTGAAAGAGGCAAGTGTGTCCTAGTGCTGAGAGCGATGCTTGTGCTGTTCCGTTATAACATGCATATGGGACCACGTTACTGTGAAGTGGAATTTAATAAAAGAAATTCCCTCAGAGTATTGACTACTCATCACTAAAAACATTCACGTTAGTCTGTTTTATTTTGTACCCTTGTGATTCATTTATTCATTTCATTTGATTTTCCTTTGCTTTAAAATCTTGAAATGTTAACAGTTAAAAAGTGCTTTTTACGTCTCATTATTTTATTCCGTTGTTCTGAACTATGTTTAGATTAAATACACACATGTATTACTTCTCTTTTCATGAAAATGTATCTGTTTTTAATCTATAATGATTTCTGCTAGTGTTTTATAGAAGGGTTATTAGGTTGAAAATTTCCTGAGAATTTCAAGGCAAACGTATTTGGTGTTGAAAGACAATGACAGTTGCTATTACTTCAATATAACTAGATTTCCTTACAGTAAATGGAGTTTAAGATATTTTACTGGAAGCAGACCTAAATGGAAAATGCTGCATTGTTTTTATTGATGAGAATGAGACTAAGAATATATAAGATGCCTTTGTGGATGCATTTCTTGGAAGTATCTAAGTAGATATTTAATTCACGTCTAATACATTTCAGTGTTTCAAAAAATAATAACCATCTCAAGGATCTTCTTTTTACATGACGGTACTTCCTATTCTGATGTAGGTTCTTACTTTATGCCTCTGCCTTTTTGAAGCAAATTAAGCAATGTGGTTTTATAAATTAGTCTGGCACTTGTATTTCATTTTTCTCTGTCCCTGCATTATAATCTGATGTGATTAATTGATACTTTGGGGGATTTTGGTTTATTTTCATTTGGTTGGGTTTTGTGGATGCTTCTTAAGTGCCTGGCTCTGAGGTGATAAAATGGATGGCATGCTGGAGAAGAGTACTTTGCACTTAATTCCTTCCTGGAAAACAAGACCATTGAGGAGTGACTGAAGAAGCTGTGACTGTTTAGTCTGGAGGCTGAGGGGAGACTCTTATTGCTCTCTGCAGGTACCTGAAAGGAGTTTGTAACAAGATGGATATTCTCTTTTCTCAGATGACAAGTGACACAGGACATGAGGAAACAGCCTCATGTCATACCAGGGGAGGTTTAGATTGACTGTCAGGAAGAATTTCTTCATGTAAGGGATGGTTAGGTATGGGGACAAGCTGCCCGGGGAGATGGTGAAGTTGCTGTCCTGAAGGTATTTAAGAGGCATGACTGTGGCAGTTAGGGACATCATTTAGAGGTGGGCTTGATAGTGCAAGGTAATGGTTGGACTTGATAATCTTAAGGGTCTTTTCCAGCCTAACTTATTCTGTATGATTTTATCACTTTGATGTCTTACCATGCCTGGTAAATAAGCTTATAATAGCTTTCGTCAATGTGGGAGCCTTTTTAATTATATCCAGATTTCATTAAGAAACAGTCTGATGTGTTAACATCTGATCTGATTGTTGAGCGACTTGTTATGGAATTAAAATGGTAGACACGCCATCACTCGTAGCCACCAGGTAAAGTAGAAAAAATTTTCCAGGGATAGTGCAATATATTTTTCTCTGGTTGAAGGTTGCAAACAGAGCAGAAGGACTTTGTTTTGTAAGTATGAAAGAGCATCTGCATGCTTGCAAACGGATGACCTGACTCAGCTCTGATTTTGTCTTGCATTTGTATGATTTGAATGCTCAGGTCATGTAGATTCAGTGCATGTCCCCAGTCTTATCTGGCAAACCTGATATCCTTGTAAACTTACCCTTCTTATCAGAAATAATTTACGTACAACAAGCTTGCATTTTTTTCTGTCCTGATTCCCAATGTTGATAATCACATGCAAATCAACAAAAGTACTAGTTTCTTTGCACATACAGAAATCAGATTATCTGGACTACATTACACTCTATTGGAATTTCACTGTTAGAATTAGTGAGAGCACATCATCTGCAAGTGGCAGATGATGATATAGATCCAGGAATGTCAGTTGATCAGTGTGACTATGAACCATCAGTGCGTTGCACTGTGGAAAAGGGAAATGTATTCAGAGGGTAAAGTAGGTAAATAATAGCCAACAGGGAGAGGAAAATATTAATTATCTGGCAAAATACTGTACTAGTAACAGTGTGTACAGTTCTGATAATCATTTTTCAGGACCAGTGAGCAGATGCTAAGAAGGACTACTTGGCAATTGGTGGAAATAGAGATTCTGTTTACATGGAGAATCCCATTAGCTGAGAAAAATAAAGGCCAATAAAGAATATGATTTATTCCTGAAAGTGTAACCGTGGGATAGAAACAAATGCAAGTAAAGAGATGTTCAGTGAATGTATGGTATAAACAACTGGATAAGAACTGGAAATCAGAGAATAGTTTGTAACCATAAGAACAATGAAACTGCTCCTCTCAGTGAGAGCATTGCAGTTACTAATCAGGAGGCCAAACAGCAGCAACAAAATCA